>NW_015386576.1:1214433-1252321 GCF_001527695.2 Protobothrops mucrosquamatus | reverse complement strand
ATGGATCCTGCAACTATGTCTCGTATTTATGAGAATTATGAATCCAAGTGCTGGAGGTGTGGACAACAAGATGCAACTTTTTTTCATATGTGGTGGACTTGCAAGGTTATTAAGGCTTTTTGGATAAAATTGTGGTGGAATTTACAGCAAATTTTTAAAAGAAGAATTTTTTTTTGCCTCAGTTGTTTCTCCTAGGTATTACACAAAATTTGGATGTAAAAGAAACGAACTTGATGTTGTATTGTTTAACTGCTGCCCGTTTGTTGATAGCTCAAAATTGGAAGAGTAAAGTTTTACCTACAATGGAGGACTGGAGATTGAAGGTTTCGCATCTTGCTGAAATGGCAAAAATTTCGGCTTATCCGAAGAATCATTCAAATGAACAATTTTTATTAATATGGAGAAGATGGATTGTTTATATTCAAAAAAAGCATAGAATGGTGGAATATAATTTAGGTTTTTAGACTTGTTTTTTTTTTATATATATATATATTTCACCTACTTATGTAGAATAATATTTTGTGGAGTTAGGGACATTAATAGTAGTTTACTTTTAGTTGAATAGTATCCTGGGATTAGGTTTGGGAAGTCCGGGGGTGGGGGGTGGGGTTTTTATTGTAGCATTGTGATGTACTTGTGATGTGTTTTTTTTTTATGATGAAAATAATAAAAATTTATATTTGAAAAAAAAAGAAAATCGGCAGCAAAACTCTTTTAGTTTTGTTGAACTCATGCAGTGTGTGGAAAACATGTAATTAAGTACCTTATAATCATTAAAAGTTAATTTCATATTTTTCAAGGATTCTACATGATACAGTCATTGTGAAATTATATTTGTGTTCCGTTTGAATCACCAAAAGGTTTTCAGGAAGCAAAACCTTTGAAAAAAATGTCCAGTGAATAATTAAGCTCTTAATACCTCACCCCAACAGAAAACAAGATTCTCTCATCATTTTCTTTAACAAGATTTATCTGAAAGACGATAGGAAAAAGTATAGAAATTTGAACAACTAGTTTATCTCCCAAGTTTCTTTTTATATTTATTTAATATATAAAATACAAAGAAAAATAGAAATAAGAAATTAGGAGAAAGAAAAAGAGAGGGGAAAAAGAAAATGTCAGGTACAAGGGAAAAAAGAAAGAAAAGGCTTTGACTTCTGACTCTTTTTAGCACAGTACAAGATAAAAACACTCCAGCCTCAACTTTTTGCTTTTACACATTAATATATAATTAATTTTTATAACAAATCTATCTAATTGACAAAACAAAAGTCAAAATTTCATTTTTTTTTCATCTCAAACACAAAATCCAGAAGTGATATCCAAGTGAAAAAAAGTACTTAAATATATTCTCCTCTTTGAATAAAATGTTCAGTTTAACTATTCCTGCTTTATCTTCCTTGCTATGGAAATAGTGTGTATTTCTATTTGCACCTAATAATCTTTGTGAACTATCACCATTTTTATTAACAAGGTTCATTTTTTCAATTCTTTGACTTTACAGGGGAAAATACTCTTTTTTCTTTTTTCCCCACCTTTTTAAAAATGCTAAACTTTTCTTTAAACATATTTCTAAAATCAAAACTTTCTAATACATCTTTTTTTTAAATTTCTTAATGTATAGGCTTTGAACTTCAGTATTAAATTCAGATCCCTTCCTCCAAACTACCCTTATAGAATAATATTTTCTTTCCTTTTATAAACATCCTTTTTAAAACTCAAAATTTTTCTTTAAATTATTACATTTTCTTTAACTTTCTCTTAACACAGATATTCTCAAATACATTTTCAATAACATTTAGCATACTTGTAAGAGTTACTTAAGCATTATATACACACACACACACACACACATATACTGGTGGGATTCAAATACTTGAACAACTGGTTCTTTGTGTGGATACAGGCCTGGCCGTCCAAGGCCTAGAATGGACTTCCGGAAGTGGCATCCACGTACTTCCCGTGGACCGTTCTAGGCCTGGGAGGCCTCCTCCAGGCCTCCCAGGCCTAGAACAGACTTTTGGAAGCAGCCGGTTCTCTGAACTCAACAATATATATATATACACATACATACATATACATATATATACATATACATACATATACATGTATGTATATACACATACATACATATACATACATATATACATATACATACATATACATACATATACATGTATGTATATGTATGTATACATACATGTATGTATGTATACATATACATATACATACATACATACATACATACATACATATACAAATTTTGGATTAAGACTTTCTTTCAGTTACAAATATCAAACAAATAAAAATGCATCCTAGATCCAGTTAACTCATTAAGTTTAAGTCACTCCTTCCAGCTTGTCTTCATGGAGTAAAATCTTTTTCTTCTCTGGAAAGTTAATCAAGTAGTTATAAGCCTCCCTTTTTATCAAAAATTTCTCGACCTCATTAATGTCCTTAAAGAAAAAGTCCCAAACTTTTCTTTTTAAGAGTTGCAGATTTTCTTAAAGTTTTTCTTTCAGTTGTGTTGAGAGATTTATGTTTAAAGCATCATAATAAAAGTTGTGGTCAGGTTTATATTCCAAAACTGCAGTTAATTCCTCTGCATTTTCAGCTACTTGTAAAGTTTCCTCAGTAGTTTGGTAACTTTCTACACATATTTGCATCTTTAAAATAGTTTGAGAAGGTTTTTTTTTATCATCCTTGGAGCATAGCTGGTCAACGAACTGGTGGATTTTATTTAGAGAGTTTTCAGATATATCTCTAATAATTTGCTCCTCCATTTTGACTCCCTCTTTGGTCAAATAATAGCTTTTTTTTGTAAGTTACTTAGGAATTGCTAGTAGTTCAGAAATCATAAAAATCAGAAAGTTTTAGCCATCCACAGCAAAGCAGACCAAGTTATAAGTTACTACAATAATAAACTAAAACCACAGCTTTTAGTCTTTATGTTTCTGCATCAGCTTTTCTTTCTTTTTTTTTATTTTTGCTCCACACTTCTTTATTTTGGCTTACCTTAGCAGCCTTCTTCCTTGTTGTTTAACACTAAAGAAATCCCCAAAATGACGCAGGTCTTCAAAAAGGTGTAGCCTCTTTTAACTTAACTTAATAAAGATTAATAGTCCTTAAAGAAATGAAAGGCATGACTTACTGTCCATTTGAAAGATAAATTTCAAAATGGCGGTTTTAATGACGAACAGATTGCAGCCCCTCTTCCCCAGCATTTGGCATGCAGCAGCTTTGAAGCACAGCTCCTGAAGTTGCTTGCAGAGCTCAGCTGTATCCAAGGTTCCTGAAGGGTAATTCCTAGATTCCCCCTGATCCGGGTGGGTCATAAAAATTGAAGGAATGTTGGTCCCTTCAGTTAGTAGTTAAAAAGCTACAGCCGAGGGAAGACCCCTTCAGGGATCCCTCCCTGAGCGTGTATTTAGTCGGCCATCTTCATTGGAAATCCTATCTCCCAAGTTGCTAAGGGAGAGACCTTTTCACTTATATACTCAAAGCTTCAGTATAATCTGGTGAAGAGGCTATTCTCTTAAGTAATAGTTGAGGAATATCTTACGTGTCAACATATGAATCTGTCTTAGGTTCTGAATGTAGAATTACATACCATTACAGAAGTTAATATCTATTATGGTGTATTTTAAAATCAGGATAATTAAAACCAACATGGTCATAAGAAACCTGTGACATTTGCATTTTACAATTTTGTAAACAAATTAACCATTAATTATCAATTGACCTAAAATATTGAGGTGAAATATGATGGGCAACATTCTCAAAATATATATCACTCTTGAAACATTTATTTTCATTGCATTTATTCTTCCTGTTACAGTCATAAGTATGTTGATCTATAACTCAAAATATTTACTGTATATCTATTAAATGAAGTATCTTCCTAGGAATAATTATCCCCAAGTATTTAATAGAATCAGAACAATAAATTCCATAGATTTCTTTTTTGTCAATTGGCATATTAGTCTTACTCATTTGGATAGCCAGAATAGTTACCATATTTCTGTACCATTGTCATAAATCTTTGTGATGATTTTTAATATTGATTTAGGAAGCCTGAAGTTTCATCTGCATATAAGAGCAAGTTATTCTCAATTTCTGCTTCATGTATACCTCAAATATTGCCAGATGGTCATATTGGGAATGCCAGAGTTTCCAGCACAATTAAATATTACTGTAGATAGGGTCATCCTTGACACATTATGTATCTCGTCTTCATTATAGGGGAAATAATTTTATTGTTACAAAGGGACTCAAATAGTAATATTTTATCCAGGAAATAAATTGGATTGGAAACTAATATTATTTCATAACTTGCTCCCAAAATTTAATTTACACCTTATCAAAGGCTTTTTCTATATCTAATGAAGCCAAAATGGTCATTTTGTTATTATCACTTATAGTGCTAGTGTGTTCTTCTAAAGTGTGTTTTCTAACATATACATTCAAGGCTTCCATTATTTTATTTATTTTGATCAAAACATGGATTGATGCTAAAAAAATGCCACCAAGCATCTGGAGTATAGTTCCTCAGTGTGGTTCTTGCTCTGCTGAAAATTACTGTCACTTTGAATGTTGAAGTAGTGTTGAGGTCTATATGGGAAGTGGCAGGAATCTCTTCCCTTCCCCCTCCTTTATTTTCTGTGAGCACCCTGCTCAGCAAACAGGCTGGAAAATAAAGTGTAGACTCGGGAAAAATGATTGCTATAAATGTTAAATGTAAGGGTTACTTTGAATAGAAGAACTTTATTTTAAGAGTATTTCTAAGTTTCACATTTTCTCTCATACGGCAGCATTTCAACAATGGTTTCCTACAGATTTGCCTGTCTACAGCTCAGTCTGTCTTTTGAATTCTTTTAAACAACAGGAAGTGTATTTTTGTGCCTCATATAATATTTCCTCTCCAATTCAGACCAAGAAAGACAAAGAGGGAAGTTGGATGGAACCAAAAAAATTTAGAGGTTGCTTCCAACAAAAGCTGCAGGCAGCTAGGAAAAGTCAAAGAACAGTTTCTGAAATGACAGACAGCAGAAAAATCATTTTGGCCCAAGCCAAGAGCAAAAGTAGCAGCAACAGCATGTCTCTTAGATGGATATGCAGAAGTCAACTTTTCCCCCCTGAGTGCAAGAAGGATGACTGTCATTTTGTTTCCTAAAATGCATACAGTTATAATGGAACCAGGCCTCCAGAGGAAGAGCCAGACTTTCATTCCTGAAATCTTTCTTTAGAAAAGCTTTTCCTGATGCAAAATTGAGCTGAGTTTGATTCCAAGGACCATCAAGATTGGATCAGTTGAGCTTCAGGATAATGAACTTTGTATATCCTCAGAACTAGAATGGTGTGACATCAAAACCTATTTCTTATTCTCATGAAAAAAATGATATTTATTAGGGTGATTGGCTACAACGTGCAATCGTGTCTGTAAGTTTGAAAAAACAGATGTGGAAACTTTATAACGCAAACTTTTTCCATTGCCATTCATAGAATTAAGAATGTATGTCTCTGTCAGATTACTTGATCAAAAAATTGTTCCTAGAAGTAATGTCTACTTTACATTCAGAATGTGGTTTCAGCTTTTACATGCTACTGTATTTATATTTGTAAATTTTAGAAAAGTTTATATAGTGTAAAAATAATCATTTTTTTATAACTAGGATTCAATCTAATTCAATCCGATATATAAACATTCTGAGCAAGAATATTCTTGGGTGGAACTATTAGTTGCTTGGCCAGTTGCTGGTTCTTAAGCAAAAGGTATATCCTAATTTAGTGTGAGCATTAATATTGACAGAATAACATGGATGCTAGATATTCTAAGGCATTCCCTATAGAGCTTTCCTTTAGTTTTAAAAAAAGAAATTGCCTGCAGCATTTGTTTCCATGGCAATAACAAAATTACTTTCAATAAATATTCTTAATAACCAGATTGATTAATATGTACAAATAAAATACAGCAAAGGGGAAGACATATCTTGTCTGAAGATAGGAACCAATTATTCTATATTATTATTGTGTATAGAACTCTATAAAGAAAAAGCCTGGTATTGCTTAACTATGGTAATTTGGAATCAACATATAAAATCATGTAACTTCATATTTACTTGGACACTGTTAAATTCACACATTCAATTGCTTTTAGTTTTGGAGAATAAATTAGGAGAAATATTAAATGAAATGTCAGTTCAGAAGTCCTTTACAATATGGGGAGGGTTACATTAGTTATTTAAATATTTTTTAAAAGATATAGCAACCAGAACATTAAGGATTGTTCAGGGCATTCGTAAAGATCTAAAAACAAACAAATACATATAGGAAATGAAAAGAGGGCCAAATCACAAAGGAAAATTACAGACAGCCTTGAATTGCAGAGCTGGTGTCAGGAAAAAAGAAATCTCAGAATGAGCTGAGATTAGCAAAGGATGGTAATGAAAATGGCTTCTTTAGATTTGTTCAAAAGAAAAGGAAAAGAAAAAAATCAATATACCAGCTGCTCAATGAAGATAGCAAAATATGTGTAACTCAAAAGGGAGGGGTGGGGGCAAAGCCACTCAATATTTTATTTGATCATCATGTTCAAAAGGAACAACAATTATGTGTTCCATCAGGAAATTGTGAAAAGAAGGATAGATTAAAAATATAGCAAGGAATATTTTTTTTACTTTCAGTTGCATACTAGGGTACTGGAAGAACTAGCTGGTGATTTGGATGAACCCTTATTAAGTATCAAGCATTCTTGACAAATCTTTTATCACAGGTTGGTGAATCCCCAAATACCTGAAAGAGGGCAAATGTCCTCTCTCTTCAAAGGAGAAGGGGAGTCCAACAAATTGCAAAATATTTAGTCTGACATTGCTACCAGGGAAGATTCCAGGGCTTGATTCATCTAAAGAGTACTTTTAAAAGAGATTGATTTAAAAGTACCTTGAAAACAATGCAATATTTGTTAGAGGTCAGTATGGGTTTGTCAAGAACAAATCTTGCCAGAGTACTCTGTTCTGTTCTGTTTAGGTAACTTTCTCAATAGATGGTGGGAATTGTGTAGATATATTTCTTGACTTTAGCAAAACATTTGGCACAGTAATCTCTGACATGATGGTTAGCAGGATAGCGAACTGTGGGCTTGATGGCATGATAAGTGGATACAGAACTTTCTCAAAAATCATGACAAGGAACATTTATCAATGCTTTTTTGTCAAAGTATAAAATTGGATTCTCAAAAAGATTGTTTTTAAGTCCTCTATCCTTCAATATATTTTTCCAGAATTTCCATTAATTACTTAACATCTGGGGTTCAGAGAAAGCTTATCATGTAGTGGATGACACAATATTGGGTGGAATAGTTAATACTTAGTAAATAAAATTAATATTCACAGAATCATAGGGCTGGAAGGAACCATTGAGGTCTCCTAGTACAACTATCTGCCCAAAGGCAGGAGTCCTTATACCATCCTGGACTAATGATTGTCCAATCTTTTCTTGAGCAATGGGCCACCTGTAACTCTGGGAAACAAGATGTTGGTGGTTAATTGTTCTCACTGTCAGGAAATTCCTCCTTGTTTCCAGGTTGGATCTCCCTCTGATGAGCTTCCATCCATTGCTTCTTGTCCTGATCTCAAGTGCTGTGGAGAATAAATTGACCCCCACTTTCCTGTGACAGTCCTTCAAGTATTGGAAAACTCCTATCAGGTGTCCCCTAAAGCTTCTCTTCATTAGCCTAAACATACCTAGTTCTTTTAGCCATTCATCATACAATTTAGTCTCCAGATCCTTTATCACCTTTGTTGCTCTTCTCTGCAGTCTTTCTAGTATCTTTTTTGTATTGGGATGACCAGAACTAGATGCAATATTCCAATTGTACCTACTAGTGCATTGCAGAGTGCTACTTCACTTACTATGATCTTGATGCTATCTTTCTATTGATGCAGCCTGGGTTTATATTGCCTTTTTGACAGCTGCAGCACATTGCTGATTCATACTTAAATGGTGGTCCATCAGAATACCTAGATCCTCTCATAGACACTACTGTTGTACTGTTTATCCTGTACCTGTGCATCGGTTTTTTCTTGCCTAAGTACAGGACCTTATTTTTCTCACCACTGAACTGCACCTTGTTGAATTGAGGCCAGTGCTCAAATCTTTCAAGATCCTTCTGAATCTTGAATCTATCTTCTAAAGTGTTAGCAACTCCTAGCCTTGTGTTATCCACAAATTTGATGAGCTTCCCTTCAGTTCCCTCATATAGATAATTTATGAAGATGTTGAAGAGCACTGGACCCAAGACAGAACCTTGAGGCACCCCACTGGGTGCTTCTTCCATGGACGTGTAGTTCCATTGAGGAGTATATGCTGAGTGTGATTGGTCAGCCAACTGCAAACCCATCTGGTGATGGTACTGTCTAACTCGCATTGTTTTCCCATGGTGTTGATTTTAATAGGTTAGATTTTTTCCTTCCTTCCTCCCTCCCTCCCTCCCTATTTTCAAGGAGGTAATTAAGTTTTGTAATTCATTGACTTATTGAAACCTGACAAAGTCCCAATGTAACTGAAATTCCATAGGAGAGATTACATTGATAATTAATGTTAATTTGTTATAAAGAATACAAATAAGAAGGTTTAGAAGTTTGTCATAAAGAGTACATCATAATCTTTGGCTATAGTCTTTACAGCATTATTCACTTTCATTCCTTTAAGGAATTATGTCATGTTGTTTGAATTTGGTTATAAAAGTATGCCAGATTCTTGATAAATGTTATGGATTCCCAGTCTATCCATGTGAACTTGGTATTTCTCATGATTCCAAAAGGTATGATACAGAAAATACATAAAAGTTGTAGAAAATAGTTTCTAATTGAATATTAGAAAATAAAGCTTCCTAACAGCAAGAGCAGTTTGACAGTGGATGGGTTCAAGCAAGGTTTGGATACTGTGGGATAGTTTAATTTGGATTCTTGCACTGAGCAGACGTTGGGCTCAGAAGTGCGAATGTCCCTTTCCACTCTGTTATTTAAGTTAATGATGTTCAATTTTTAGACTAGTTCAGAGTGTCTGTTGGATCCTCAGCAAGCTCAGGCTTTTGACCAGCTCTGTCGTCTATATCGTGGAACATCAAGGGTAATGTAATTTTATATTTTCCTTTTAATACAAACTGGATCAAACTTTGACATGCTTTCAGACATTATATATCTGAGATATCATAAAGGTCATTGTTGTCTCTGTGTTTGTCTGGGATGGAAAATAAACAAGGCAGGGACATAAAAAACACACTGAAAGAAATCAATGTCCTATCAGGTTCTACATCTTATTGTGACCAATTAAATGTTTATTTGATGCCCATAAGCAGGAAATGCAGTAAGTGAAATTGTTTGTCCTGCTTTCTTTCAACAGCAACTGTCTTTGAAAAGCATACAGCTCTGTCAGAGCAGATGAAACATTTCTCTGTTTATATTTCCTTTAAACCTTGCTTGATTTTTTTTTCAACTTTACCATAATTAATTTAACTATTTTTTTTCCAAGTTTTTCCTAGATAAACTACCTTTTCTCAGGGAAGGTTTTTCCAGCACCTTGACCCATTTTGACTGTCTTCGTCCATGCCTTTTGATGCACAATAATATTTTAAATAAAACATTCAATTGTTCTGCATCAGACAGACACTGATTGGTAGAACGTCTGAGGTTTCCTTCAGAAATGGTTCATACTTTTCTGAAGTATATACAGTATTTACATTTTTATTCTTTAAACACTCTTTGTTTTCATAACAATCATCCTGAAATGCCATAATACTCAATTAACTAATGTAAATGCAGTATATATCTATATCCTACTGGATATAGTCACAAAGCTATTTTTATCTTTTCCGGCTAAAACTATTGTTCACATCTGACTTCTACTAGGACTGTTTTCCTACATATGTGTAATTTACATGCATGTTTATTGTGATATAGCCAAAAATATTTTAACGTAATTGGTAAGAAAAATGCAAAAGTTATTGTTTGTGATTTTAATGAAAATTCAATGTTGAACTTTCCTCTTTGAAATAATTTGTTTCTGCACTGCCTATATAACCTTATCATTTACAATAGCCATATTTCTTTTATTTTGTAGTTGGCACTTTTGACTGAATTGTCTCGAGATCATGGTGGTGAAAAACATGGTTTTGTCCAATTCTCCCAGGGGGATTCTGCCCTGAATAGTATCTTCCAAAATGAGACTTTTCAGCTTCATCTCAGTCCTCCTCCTCTTCTAGAAGACTAATCCTTGGGGATCAAGTATTGTGAAAAAATACTTCTAATGTTTGCTGGTGGATCCAAAGTAAAAGGTAGCAGTATGTATTTTATAAATAACTGCAACAATACAATCATCGTCTTTCGACCCTTAACAAAACAGAACATCAGCGTCAAGTATTCTAGTCCTCGTGTCCAGTGGATTTTGCTGAAAGCTATAAACTGCTCTATGAAGCCTATACTTTTTTTCCATTTAAATTCAGAATGAAGAATGGAACTTCACATTTACTATTGGTATAAAAGGCTAAAATGCAGAGAAAAGCAAGGCAGAACTGGCAGAACTTTTATGAGATTGCTTTCTCTAATGTATTTCCTATGTTCTCAGTTACTCCTGAAAATCTGTTAGCTCCTCCAGTTGCAGCTGAAGAAATGTTGCTGTGACAGATGCTGTTCGTTGGAAATTTAACATACTAACATCATAAATGAGAAAATCTGTTAACGAAGCACATTAGAATACACCACTCAGCCAACTAGATATTTGATGTCAATTTGTGTATATTTTGAGTGCTTTCATGATTGCCAGCTTTTCCACAGAGAGCTTACTGTTTCCAGTGTACCAAAAGAAATCAGCACATTACTCATTTATGATGGCTGCTCTCTTGCTGCCTGCCAAGTTGCATGGAAAAGATACCTTCTTCCATTATACATTGCCGGATTCCTGAACCTTTAACCATTTATCTTTATGGATTGACTAAAGGATTACAGTGTTGTTTTTTCCTCTCCTTATCTTCGCCCTAGAAATGAACAATCTGGGACAGGAATATATTTTTGAAAACAAATGTTTCTAGTTCCTGTAAATGATATTTAATAACCTTTTGTCTTTCTATTACTTACCATTTGACAATTTTACTTTATTTGTTCATGAGATTTCCAGTTTCCATATTGTAGGCAGGAGCAAGTATAAATTAAAAGATATATAAAAACCAGAATTATTTGCGCATTTATACTAGACTATTTCATGACTGAGTTTATTATTATTTCTTCATTTATCATTTTGTCAGAAAGCTGTTAACCTCATATTTGTACACATTTTTCAGTGAGAGACCAAAAATCTTATATCTGCTCCTGTCCACTTCCACATTACCTATCTTCTACAGTTAGAGGTTATCAAAAATTATGAATTTATGTACTAATTACTTTGCCAATATTCCTGCTAAAAGAGTTGTCTGGTCTATAGCTTATTACATAAAGGAAAAAACAGTGGGTTAAGAAACATTGCAAAGTTATTTTGTACTTCCAGTATTCTAAGGAAATACATTTTTAACACACACACACACAAACATACTAATGACTTTAGAATTATTGGAATGAATGCATTCCTATTTCTTAATCTTTTGTATTTGGTTTATGTGGACAATGTTGTATGAACTGTTCACCATAAACACAGTTACCTCCTTCAGTAACTGCACAGATAAGACTTTTGGATTCGCTTTGTTACTGAAATAGGCAAAGATTGCCTAATAAGAATTCCTTGATCCCTGTGTTGATGAAATAATTCACAAGCATTCATCAAGCTATATAATTCAAAAGTTACATAGACTTTGCAATGTTTTGTAATCAGTTTGAAATTATAGTGACACTGAAAAAAACGACTTGCAACTGATCTTTGTACTTAGGACTGTTGCAGCATCCTCATGGTCAAGTGATCAAAATTTGGGTGCTTGGCAACTGACATGTATGTACAATGGTTGTAGAGTCCTGGAATCATTGATTGCCATTTGCGATCTTCCCAGCCAGCTTCCAACAAGAAGGTCAATAGAGAAAACTGAATTTGTTTAATGATCGCATGATTCATTTAAGTGCTGTGATTTGCTTAATAACCATGACAAAGAGAAGTGATTGCTTTACATATTTAGCATATATAAAAGAGGGAAAGGTATCTGGATACACTTAAAACTTGTTACCTTTTCAGTAAAATTTTCACGTGTGTAAATGGTCAAAATTTTCATTAGTTGCTATTGTAATGAAAAAACTGTCATATCCGTGTTTTGAACATTGTTTTTATTTTATTTACAATCAGAAACCAAAAAGAAAAGAACATAATACTAGAGTATCAACCAATAAAAGAAAAAGTATGATATGTCAAAAACAAAATATTGTTTAAAAAATTCAGCTTGCTGTATTTTACAAAGCATAGTCAGAGCTAGAAAAGTTCTAGAAAAGATCAACCAGGTGTGTGAGCAGTTCTTCAGATGAAGGAAATGAATGCTGGAGTTTTGAAAAATAATGTATAGTTTTGGAAGCAGATTTTTTCCCATTTTCCCATTAAAAATTCTTAAATGAGTAGAATGATAAAATATTCAGAAGACACAAAAGGAAATCCTTAAATCACATAGTTTAATTATGGAATTTGTTGCCATGAGGTAAGGTGATGGCTATTAAAGTAGATGCTTAGTCATAATAATTAACAGAATAGAGTAATCAGTGCTACTTGGTGGTCATATGTTGTCTCTGAGATTAGAAACAATATATTTCTAATATTTCAGTTGGTGAGAAGCAACAGTGAGAATTAATATGCTTATGTTCTGCCTTTAGGCTTCCCAAGAAGCTTCTACATAACCTTTATATTAAACAAAAGCTTGAGGTCCAACAGTAGAAAATGGTTGTGAATATATTAATATATTACTGGTTCCTTTTATTTTATATGTACCTGTCACAATGGGATGAGGATTTCTCTCCAATGTACAATTCATGCTGATCTTCCATGCAATAAGCTTTGAGGCCATTTGCAGTTTCACTTCTATGCTATGTACTAGTATATACTATTCCATAGCATACTGAAACACCATAATAATTTTGATTTTATACGAAATCAGGGATGTTATTCAAAAATTGTGTTGCCATTTAATGTTTGTGGCCCAGCCTTTTCTTACATTTTGTCCTGCTATTCTCTAAAATAGTTTTTGAAATAAGTTAAGTGACTTGTTTAATATCCCTAAAAAATCAAAATCTTGAAAAGCATCCATGAAAAAGAGATTCTTTCAGCTTTACATCTCCAAAGTGCCCAGATTTGATGAGAATAGAATAGAATAGAATAGAATAGAATAGAATAGAATAGGATAGAATAGAATAGAATAGAATAGAATAGAATAGAATAGAATAGAATAGAATAGAATAGAAGGGACCTTGGGGTTTTCTAATCCAGCCCCCTGCTCAGTGAATTTTTCTCCTTTCAAGAAGTTTATATAATGACTTTATACAATGTGGTATTAATGAAACAGAGTTGTAATGAACCTGTTGCTTGACTCTTGTTTCTCAAGTGATGGTTGCTATGTCCAATTCAACTTACTTTACATGCCCATGTACATTCACATATGATGAAAGATAACATCAAACACACCATTTCACATTAAGACATGAACATTTGTAGTGCCACAAAACTGTGGAAAAGAAATCCACTTTATTCTATGGTTGTGCAAAAACAATCTTCACATTTATTATTTTGTGAGAAGTTTACATGAAACAATGATGTGCTCTTGAAAGTAGTTTGAAACACAGTATTTATGTGCTAAATCAGCCAACCAAATCCTGCATGGCTTACACTGAGGAAATCTCCGGGGAAGCCAGAAACAAGCCAACTTTGTTGTGCTTAAGATTTTGAAACAGAGTAATTTTAGGAGATTAATATTGTATGCAGCTATTGCTCATTAATAGTCTGATCAAGAATGTCTGTACTGATTTTCTCCAGCTTTCATTTCTCAGTTCAGAATACATTCATCTAATCTTAGCCTGGTTAAATCATTTTGCCTTCTACCCTACAAAACAGTGGCAATATCACAATTCTTCAGTATAATAAACATAACTAAAGTGTTCCCTCAAAACCTGCTTCATTTCTGCTCTCAAATATAATTTCCAATTCCTCTGTAATTCTCTCTGGGATTGCCAAAATTCCCAATTCTTGCTTTTTTTAAAAAAAAATATTAGACAGTTAGCCACAAACTAACACAACCAGACAAGCTGTATTTTAAATCTCGAGTTCCAAATAATTTGAGTATATAATCGTATTTTATGCAGTTTCTTCTATAAAATCCATAAGAATTCTTAACATCACCTGAGAAAATCTTTAAGAATCCCAAGATAACACTTCTATAAGGAAACAGTGTTCTCTTTAAAAATTAGAAGAATGCTGTAATTTTTCAGAACTACTAAGAAAGGATTTACCTGTTATAATAGCTAAAACTGTTTTTCTTTCTTTTGGGGGGAGTGGGGGCAAGAAATACATTTTAGTATCATAATAAATAGTTTGTTTTACTTCTTAAGGTAATATTTTATATTTTAAAGTACATATTAATTTTATAGTCATTCATAATACACTGCAGTCTAAATATTTTCTAAAAGTGCCTATGTCTGAGTGTATGTATAAAAATTAGTTATTAGTTATGTGTCAAGATTGTATATAAAGAGCAGCATTCAACAACACAGCATAAGATAATCTAATACTGAGAGCTACAACTGTACATATTTATATGTTACCATTCTTAGATAAACTTAATGGAAAGTGAATTAACTGAACCATTATAAAACAGGGCTATATTTATTAATAGATGCCCTAATGTTACAGGGGGAAAAATTAGTTATGTACCATATGGGTGAATGCAAAAAGGTTAGGAGGTAAAACATTTTCATTCACTGGTACATGACTATTTAAGTGTATTTGAAATTCTTATTTTAAAACATTGGGGGGAAAATGCACATTTACAGCTCAAAGGGCCATAATCTTTAAACTGATTAGCAGGGCACCTCTTCTGACAGGATAACCATATTGTGTAAACTTAAAATGGAGGCACGAATACATCAGGGGCATAAAGATCTCTTTCCACTATACACTTTTCACTGTTTTATACTGAATAACATAAACAATGATTAAGCAAAGCTAGAAGAAAATAATCGACTGCTTTTTTTCCAGATTGTTTTTTTAAATCAAAATATTGTATGTTAGAGGCTAAAACTATCATGACACCTTTTTCATCTAGCTACAGTCAAACCTACTGTGCACAAGTGGATAATTTAAATAGATAATAGAATAGACCCAGTACTAAATGTAAATACTGAGTCACCAAATGTACAGATTAATAAATGGAACTATTAAATTCTATTGCCCTAGTTCTATACTGAAATACTTTCTTAAATCAGTTAATATATCATTTACAATTCTTCAGTTTGGAAGTGCATTGATTAAATATATCCATAGCAAAAAAGACTGTGTTTATTTCTTTAAAACAGATACTGTTACATATCCTGATTAGTTTTCCTGATTTTCCTAAACACCACAAGTTTATGCCTGCCCTTTGCTGGGAGCAAAAAGCTTAACCTTTTTTTCTTTTTCTTTTCCTATTTCGTTTTGTTGTTTTATGATGGGTAAATACCAAGCCAGGCTATATTTTTGGCTGATCTGAAAAATAATCCTAACTTTCATTATGAGAATATACACTGAAATTGCAGTCACAATATACCTATTTCAGATGAGTAGCTCTTTCGTATATGCTTTGTTTCTATAACAAAATCCAGCTGTTCTCTGTTTTAATATAGAAAGTAATTTAAATATTTAGAATCAAATTCTATATCAGTGGAATGATATATAATGGTCAGTTGGCAGTGTAATAATGTATCCCTTGAAGGATTTTAATTCAAGCCTCTCTGACATGTTCTTATTGTAGAAACAGTTTCAGTTATATTGGCTGAGTATTGTGCTTATGCTAGCAATCTCCTGAGTTACTCTGTAGCTGGCAAAAAAGGTTAGTGTATGCAAGTCATTTAAAAAGATGTACCTAACATCTGAGCGAGTGAGGAGAGCCATGGCTTCTTGTCTCCTACATAAAATAATACACTTAAAGAATATTTGCTTATGGATTTAACTCTGCTCATCAAAGGTATGGCTACCTCCTATTGATATTCAGCAAATGCACAAAAGGCTAAATCCTTATTCCAAATGAGAAATCCTCAGCCAATTGCTTATTTCAGAGTAGATAATGACTTTCAAAGAGGGTTCTTAATCAGTGGTATGTTATACCACAGGTTACCTGAAAAGATTGTAGGACATGGTGTAAGCCACTGATACCTAGACTACCATACATAATGCCATACAGAATATAGTAACAGTTATACAGTCTATGACCATAATAAAATTGGACTGATTGATAATAATAGAATGCCGGTAAACACACAAATGTCCTTCTTGGGGAAAAGTGTGTGTTTGTATCATATTGGGATCCAGGTTTTGTGCTAAAGTAACTAGGGACCAAAGTCTGAAAATCACTCGCTTACAATAACCTGACCACTGCAAAATTTAGCTGATCTTCATCATGATGAGGGTTAGTCTGTAACTAAAGATGTACATTCTGGTATCTTTTCAGCTATACAGGAGAGCTCCTGGAAATTCATTGGTAGAATGAGTATCAAGGAATTAATTCACAGATGGCTAAATATTGTCACTGTGTTCCTTGAGGGATATCAAGTACACTGCAAAAAAGGACCTGTCAAAAATGCCAGTATAAATGCTATAAAACCAGTGTTATTTTAATATGCCTAGCTAGCTCCCAGCTCAGAATTTCACACTGTGGTTTCTATGGTTTCAATTACTTCTAGTTCACACTGTGAGGGTGATAGAAGGGGACACTCATCTGGCTCCCAGCTACTGTCTGGACTATAATCCTCTTCTGAACTTAGCTCTGCTCCTTCTTCTGTGTCTTCATCACATGACTCTACGTAATGAGCCCCAACAGCATTGATCCCAGAATCCTCAGAACTGGAAGGGGATGAGCAATGATCTATTTTTGGTGTATTATTCTCTCTCAAAATTAAGGCGTTGCGTGTGGGGACCTCCTGGGGCTTCATTTTATAGGAAAGAGCAGGAGGTTGCCTCTGCACATAGCACATCTTCCCATTGATGCATTTCACACGGTAATTGTCAATAAATAGGTCTGAAATTGTGCAAAACCGTGGGGAGTCTGGTGGTAATGGTGCTTGGAAGACAGGTGCAAACTTCAAAAAGTGTTCTGTGAGAGAGACAGCTATCTGAATAGTATTTATGGTTCCTCGAGGCCGGACAGGTATTTCAGTACTTGGAAGCTGTTCTACTGGAGTCATAGGCTGATAAACATATTTACCTACAAAAGATATATGAAAAAAAATATTAGAATCAAATTTTACTTCGTAGAAATTAACTAGATCATGGAAAAAAACTTGTTCTAGTACTATTGAATGCCAGGTGCCGAAAGTCTAAAACAGGGGTAGTCAACCTTGGCTCTTTTATGACTCGTGGACTTCAACTCCCAGAATTCCTGAGCCAGCTGTGCTGTGCTGGCTCAGGAATTCTGGGAGTTGAAGTCCACGAGTCATAAAAGAGCCAAGGTTGACTACCCCTGGTCTAAAACAAGAATATGCTTAGCTTATAGGCCTCCTGAAGACATCTGGCTGGCAGTTCCTTGGCTTTTTCCATATACTTATCATTTGTTTCCTCTTAGTCACGGAAAATAAATATTCTGTAAAATAGTAGATTCCCCCTTCCCCCTGCCCACATCTTGAAATTATTTGCTTTGTTTTAGGCAAAGTATTATATAACAGCCTTTTGTTAGAATGTTAATTTTTTTCTTTATGCCACCAGGGACTGTTGTGGCTCCAGTCCATTTTAAGACAGGAAATGAAGAGATTTTAAAGCCTCGAAAGCCGCTAGTATTCTGATAATTATGCCAAGTAGGAAGATAATAGGATTGCATTGACTATACCATATAAAAGCAGGATCAAGGAAAAGGATATTGAAATAAAAAAGAACCATCAATCAATTGCAAAAGGCAGCTTTACTTGGAACAGCTTACATTCTGGGAGGATCCGGAGTCAGCAGAATAAAAGAGAAAGAACTGGAGTAACTCATAGAATACAAAAACCTGCAAATAGAATGACTGTGGCAAAAGAAAGCAAAAATAATACCAGTAGTATCAGGCACCTCAGGTGTGAAACATCAGGAACACCACTAAATACCATCATCATTGACAAAATCACCATCAGCCAATTGCAAAAGGCAGCTTTACTTGGAACAACTTACATCCTGAACATACCTTTAATATCATCAAACAAAATCTGCCTATCCCTGGTCCTTGGGAAGGGCTCAATACAATCTAAATATCTGGCTGACTCTGCCATGAACCATAATAAAACACACAGAGAACAGCTGGGAAAGATTATTTTGCTGCTGATACTTCACGGTTCTCTGTCACCCCGAGAGTTGTTCCTTGACTGGCAAGTAATACCTATCAGGGGGCAGATTCACAACTTGGAGCTCCTTCTGGTCTCCCAGCCCCTGCTGGAACAGCAGGTAGAAACTATGGCCAGAGGGGACCATGCCCATTTTTGGTGGTGCATCAGTTACAACCCTACCTGAGGTAGAAGTGTTTACCTACAGTAGTTTATGCTCTTATTATTACCTAGCTGAGCTGCTGTAACGTTATATTTGGCTCCATCCTAGTTAGAAATTACACTTGGTCCAAAATGGCCCCACATGCTTTCTGGCATTGTTAAGAGCATATAACATTGGTTTTGCGGACTCTGCATTAGTTGCTAATTGATTTCCAGGTACAATTTAAAGTGCTGGTTTGAACTTATAAATTCCTTTAAGACTCAGTGCCTGGATATTTGCAGTATCACCTCCTCCAACCAGTACTATCTGAACAATTAGATCAAAGAGAGGGACACTGTTATTGTTCTTGCATTTTGGGGAGGTCGGGGGGGGGATTACAATGAAAAGTTGCTGCTTTTCCATGGCATGTTGACTCTATGAAACAGCCTCCTGGTTATATTCAGAGTAGCTCGGTCCTTGTTGATGTTTCAGAAGCTTTAAAAGGCAGAGCTGGTCTTCTGAATTGATCATGCCATCTTTACTTTCTATTTTTATTGCTCGTAGTTTTATATTTGGATAGTATGGTTTTACTGTTTCTGTGGATATTACACCATAAAAGTTTACTTGGGTTTTATAATCTGCGGAAGCAGCTGAGAATCTCTGGATTGCAGTGGGGGTAGAAATGTGAAAAATAAATGTGGAGTAGTAGTGACACTTCCAGATATTGGAAGCAAGCATGATAAACCGTGCAGAGGCAGTAGTAGGTAGAGATATTGCTGACTTCTGTCTCTTTTCAAAGGAACCACAAACTTCTGCTCTGTTTATGAATGTAGCCCTTCTTATTCTATGTTCTAATAAAAATAATTTCAATACCTAGAAGAAAGTAAAGTCAGTGGAAGCAACATTATGCAAAGCACAGAAAAGCATAAAGTATAAAGTAGCAGAGTAAAATAAAATAATAAAGGGAGATACAATAAAAGGAAAAAAATAACATAATTTACATAACAACCAATTGCTAAATTTCTCTATATCTTCCTCTTTTTAATATATTTTTATTAAAATGTTTAAATAAAAAAAGATGAAGACTGATACAAACTAATATAAAGTATGAAGGAAAAAAATGAAGAGAAATCAAAAAGTGCCGTAAACTAAAACAGTTAAAATTAGAAAAGAAAGAAAAAGATACAAAGTGGCTTCTGATGGTCATCATAGCAGATATAAGTACAAACATACTTAGACCTCTGTCTCTTAAGGTTACATTATTCCTTCTATAATCAGTATTCCTTCTATAATCTATCCTAATCATCAAAAACCTAAATCCCAAAATCATTTTTCTGATTTTATGCAGAAAGTCCATAATTGGCTACCAGTCACCAATAAATGTAAATGACTTTTCCCCAAAGAAGTCAATTTATTCATTTCAGCTAAATTGTGTCATTTCAGCTAAATTGTATACCTTTCTATCCTTATAAAGCACCCATTTTTCCACCATGTCCAAACATCAATTCATTCTTTGCCTTTTACTATTTAAATTTCCTCACTTCTCTTTGAGTATGTCATCAACTACATCCCACCATAACTTTCATTGTCTTCCTCTTCCTCTGAAACCATTTGGTTTTGCTTCGTTAATTTGTTTTAGGATTTGATTGTCATTCATTCTGTCTCAGTGCATTTATTTTGCATGGGTCCCTCATTTTTATATATTGAGCTCACATTCAGGAAGCATCCATTTATTTTTTATTTTATATCATTTGATTTACCACACACACGCTGCTTAATAACGTATTCTTATTGTGTTCACTTACTCCTAACATTCAAAAACATGCCTCTATATAAAAATTGGACAAAATCATAATTCTGCTCAACATCTTCCCAGACATACTTAATAAATTGAACCTCCTGTCCCTGAGGTTTTAATATTCACTCATGCTCTTCCCCCCATCTCTTTCTTTATAGAAGAGCAGTAATCACATTCCTCAATCATCAAGTATAAATAGTCTTGACACACGTATTAAACAAGATATACAGCTATTCTATAAGCAAACAACATCCATATTTAAACTTTTCTTCAATTATAACAGCTATGCCTGTAGTCTTACAATTAACTTTCTTTTCAACATTTTTTTTCTTGGATACACTAATATTTGCACCATTCTTTGTAGATCTATTCTTATTCAATCCCATTTCCATGTCTAATATATTCCCTGCAGTATATCCTACTTCAGTTTCATAATCATTTTTTAATTTTGATTCTAGTCTCTCTGCTGAACTATTTAGTTCTTTCATTCACTTCCAAAACAATGGTGTTTTTTTTATTTTCATCAAAAATGCTGTACGGTATTTTATATTATCTTTCAGTTTTAAAGTGCTTGCTCTCTTGGACCACTGTGTGTTCTTTGTAACTATCCATTCTTTTTCTTCCTAGCATTTTGCCACAAATGCAGAGTCTGCTTTTTTCTTTTTCTGGATCAACCAAGTGTTGATCTATCATTTGTAACAGGAATTGACGAACTGGCTTGTCACGGAGCCTGACTCTCTCATGGACTGAGACAGAGCAACTGGCCCAAAGTCAACTTGCTGACTTTCATGCCCAAGGCAGGATTAGAACTCATATTTTCTTGATTTCTTGCTTAGTGCCTTAACTACTAGACAACCACTACTAGGCTCTCCACTCTATGTAACTATCTCTCTGTACAGCAGCCATTGTCCCTCATGCATTTTTTTTTCATCTACAGCCTCTTTCACTTCATACAGTAATTCCACCAGCTTTTCTTTTTCTATGCCAGCGTCTAACATTTTTTCACTCTTTCAAAACAGCTTCCATATAATCTTTCCTTATATCCATTTCCATTCATTCTTTTGGGTAATCTTCTAACATGTTTTCAAACAAGAGTCATAGTTTCTCTTCCTGTTGTCATTCTGCTTTTATCTTTAATTTCTTTCACTTTCTTTTCTTCCACGTTCCTTTTAAAATTCAGTTGTATCCAGGGCTTTTTTTCTCATAGAATGCCCAGAACTGAGTTCCGGCACCTTTTTTGGATGGAACCTTGTGGGGTAGGCAAGGCAGGGTTGTATGACGTGTGTGATTTCCGGCACCTTTTTTTTTTTTTTTAGAAAAAAAGCACTGGTTGTATCCATAACACAGGCAGCATTTCCTGCTGACAGGGCACAATAGCAGTCCATTTGTGCATGTTTCCTCGGAATAGCACTGAAATTGTTTTACCTCACAGTAGTTCAGTAGAAGGCTCCAATTTTATAATTATTTAAAATAACCCTCATTTTGCATGGTAAGAAAACATAAATATTACTTTTTTGTTTTCAGTAGGATAGCTCCTATCAATACAAATATTTGTGTAGGTATTTTATTTTATTTTATTTTATTTTATTATTCTTTTAATTGATTTTTCTGAAAAGAAAACTGATGGGAGAAGCAGGAGGAAAACTGGGAGGGTTACAAATGGAAAACAACTTTGCCTGAATTGCTGTTAAATTCTGTGAAAAAGGTAGAGTATTTGTGTAATAAAAATCTTGCAAGGAAGCACCTGTACAATCACAAATAATGTAGCATGCTGGCTGGGGAATTCTGGGCACTGAAGTCTACAAATCTTAAAAGTTGCCAAGTTTGAAAAACACGATTGTCCACATAAATGGTAATTATATTTATTCTTTCATTAAAAGAGAAAGATGACAATTGTATCTCTTTACCATCCAACTGATGGCACTACACATTTTATTTCAGATTGGTGAAAGTGCATTCTACACTAACACAGTTCCTTTTCATTTACAACTACAAATGCCTTTGCTTTTAGGGTACATGTGATAAACACGTGATATGGAAAAACAGAAGTTAAAAACTGTAATATATATAACCAAAAATGTAGCTTAGTGCAGGTAATTAGAAAAACAGAATAAAAATATCTTTGTCCGGTGGCAGGATAAGGAAGTGGCTGCCAGGCAAGCATCATTGGAAAATAGAAGGAAGTCCAACTGCAGGGATTCATCATCAAAGAAGACCTTCTTTTCTAGTTGCCAGTGAGATATTCTGATGACGGAGGGCACCTGGTAGAATACATTTTGATAATGATCCAATATAAATGCATGCTCATTCTGATATTGTAGAAAGTAGAAACTAAGGGTACGTTTTCTGATGGGACAGTGGAGGATGACACTGAGAACATACTGATACAAAAGTAACTCTAAGAATAGCAGACATATGGTAGCAGCTTGTGAAAAATCTGGATTTGTTTATAAACCCCTCCAATACTAGGTAGATAAGCAGCAGTTAATTACTAATATTTGATTATTTAAAGATGGGCAAATATTTATAAGTAATTGGAAAATAAATGCAATTTGGAAGAGTATATTTAAAAAAAATAAACTTTTCCCGGAAATACATCCTGCCTTCCACAAGCCTTTTGTAATTTGGCATAAAAAGGACCGAATGTTTTTCGTAGGTGAAAACGCTGAGATTCTATGATGTTTAAAAGGATCAATTAGATTATGGGTTCCCTGTAGAACAATCTTCTCCTCCCACCCCTGCCTTGCAATGAAATTAAAGTATTGCTTACCAATACAAACATGATAAACACAGCTGAGCTTCCTTTTCCATAAACAGATGTTTTGTTTTTCTATGTGGAGGTAGCAATTCAATATTGTGCCTTTAAACCCACCAGAAAAAGTTATTTTCTATGAAAGCTACTAGAGAAAGTGAGAATTAATGTTTGTGTCAAGAGCAACCTCCATAATATTGAGATAAAATTTTTGAACACTAAAGTATGCAAACCTAAGCTGGAAAACGGTGGATGATTTTATGGCTCCAAAGAGATACTTTACTTTTTGGATTCAAGATAGACAATAGGGGGGGGAGGAGGGGAGCTTGTGGGACTTTGAAAAGTGAGAAATTGTATTGTTTTGCACACCGACTCCATTTCTGAATAGTGAAATGTTTTAGGACACAGGCCCCCCCACCTTTTGGGCAGCAGGGACTGGAGAGAGAGGCTTTTCCACAGATTGAAGGGGCGCGCGGTTTCATGTGCTGCCTGCATCCCATGGATGGGGCTTCGCTTGTTTGCGCAGCCCAGTTACTGGCATGCCATAGACTGGTGCTGGTCTATGGACCTGGGGTGGGGACCCCTGCTTTAGGGATTCAAGTGTTCACAAGAGGTCTAGTTTCCTTAGAAGGAGCCGCCATAAATATATGTGCTATATGGCTGAGCTAATCAACTGAAGCTTCACAGCACTAGTTGATAAATTCCCGTTTTCCATTAAAAATTATGGTGAACTTTTAATGCTATTGGATTTCCTGCATTTAGCAAAGTCAGCTGAGATCCAGTTTCAGAATATGTGAACTTCCAATAAACTTCTACTGTGCAGCAAAGCAAAGAAGAAAAGCCCAACGAGTCATTTCTATAATCACCTTTTGGGGCCATTCTACTTGTCCCTGAAATGTTTACAGTTATCAACTAACTTTTGAGGCCCTACAGCTCTGTATAGCCCCGGGTGACATTTTTATAGTACCATAATCCCCTGTACACAAAACAGCTAAAAATTAATGGCATAGTTTTTTGCCATTTTGAAGCAGAAAAAAATGAAAAGATGGACTTAACTTGATTTAATACAGTTTTTTTTTTAAAAAAAAGACTCCAGAGACTTGCACCGAAGATATAGGTGAAACCAATGTAGCTTGGCCCTCTTTATATTACAAAGTCCTGCCCACTTTGTATCATCAACCCCCTCACTCTAGCCCAGTGATGGTGAACCTTTTAGAGACCGAGTGCCCAAACTGCAACCCAAAACCCACTTATTTATCGCCAGGTGCCAGGTGGGCATGGCCCACTGGGTGGGCATGGCTGTGGTGGTCATGGAAGACTGGGTGGGTGTGGCCAAGGTAGGTGTGGTCACCTCGATGTTGCTCATGGGGAAGGACGCCTGTGGGGGCCGGGCAGGGTTGGGGGAGATCCAGGGGGTCTCTGGCAGGTGGGGCAGTGGGCAGGAGGCTCATCATGCGAGGCAAGGCGTGGCAGGGTGGGGGTGCCATTGTCACAAGGCAAGGCAAGGCAGGGGCTGGGGAGGCCCGCCGCCAGCAGTTCAGAGAAGCCGCCTCTGAGCTGGACGGCCAGCCGACAGCTGAGGAGGCAATGCAGTGGGTCGTGCCCGGGAAAAAGAGAGCATGCAAGGCCAGGGGGGATGGGATGGGGGGAAGGAAACCAGCCATGCTGGGATGCATCCGGCCATGTGGGACCTCGGCGAGTTAGTGGGCGGCTGGTTGAAGAGGGACGGTTGCCATCTCCGGGGCATGGCACACGTGCCCACAGAGAGGGCTCTGAGTGCCGCCTCTGGCACGCATGCCATAGGTTCACTACCACTGCTCTAGCCCTTCTTAGAAAATGTTACCCGTGGCCTTAAACTGTATTATTACAGGTACATACACTACCTATAGAAATCCTAGCAAAAATGGACAATTTTCTGCATCATGCATATGGCTTGGTTTGGGTATTAGAGGTTCATGGCCTGTATTTTATGGTTAGGGCAGGACTCTTACAATTGTACCAATAGTTATTCCCTTTAAAATATACATTCATACAGTCTCTAATACTTGTGTGCAATACTGAAGGAACTGGAGAGGAAACTGACTTCATCCCAAACATAATTAATAAGGTCCTATGCACAACATCTTCCACAGTGTAGAGTATTTCTTATAAGATGATGCTTATCTGCTCTCATATGCATATATCATATACAAAACAATATCATATTCTTTAACAATATTTTTAATTATGTGGACGTTATCATAGATGTAACCTGTTACCCTACCAGTTGTTATTAAGAGAGAAGTACAATTGAATACAGCAGGATTGCTATATTAATCTATGAAGATTAATATAATTATTCAACTTACAGTGCAATCTTTTAACATATCTTTTCAGAAGAAAATCCACTGAGGCCTGCTTTGTCAGGCTACATCAATTGAATGTCTACATGGGCATGCTGGGTGAGGTTACACAGCAGCACAGGGCCAGATATTATCAGTATGCTGAAACCCAATAATTTGAGCATTAATTGACAAAAATTAAATGCTTATCATCTTTTCACGTAATTATTTTTAATAATCAGATTAGCTCTCAATCAAAGTAAATTCAAGATATATTCCCTGAATTAATATATTCCAATATATCATACCTTTTAACTATCCATATATCCCATTACATTAAATACACAATGTCTCTGAGGAATCTTCAGACACATATGAGTCAAGTAGTATAGGGTGTGTGATTTCTAATTCCACATTATGGTTTCTAGAGCAAAAATGCAACATTTATGAAAAAGTAAGACAGGAAGCTTCCGAAGTGCAACATAAGTGTGAAAAGAATTTCCTTGTTTATTCAATCAAAAAAACCCATCTAATTTAATGTTCTGTTACCATGGCCAGTTAGTATTACCAGTACAGAAGGATGATACGTATTACAAAAAATTTCTTTTGTATCATTTGATATTGCCATCTTTGGGGTTTTAAAGGTAAAGAGTTTTAATATTTCTATAACTTGTAAAATAAGAACTTGCACATTTGCCTACATTTGAGAAATCATGGATATGTGAAGAATCTTAAGAATCCTTAAGGACAACTTTAGTTACTCAGAAACACACACATAAAATTAAATCCAAACTAAAATATTAGATGATCACATGTGAGAGTCTGAAGTAAAAATTAAAGACATTATGTTAATTCACATTTCTGTTGTTTTATTTTTTCTAATCACATTAGTAGTTCCATGTCAAGACTGATTCTGCTAAATGTTAACAGGGTTTGCCATGACCTCAATCTGTTCAAAATATTCACAAAAGGATAATTTAATAAGCAAATAGTTAAATCTATTTTAGAAGTGTTTATCTGAATGTAATTTTTTTTCAGAATATCAAAATAAAAATTGAAAATGCTTTCAAATAATAGTATATTAGAGTGAAAAAATAATATGCCATGTTGTAATGTTCATTAACTAGTAGAAGGGTTTAAGAAAAATACCATTGACCCATTATATTATACGTTGAATAAAGAATTACTGCATTTTTTATACAAGCACTTCAATCTGGGTAGCAGCAGTGAATACCTTCAAGTAAATACTGAGCTAATGTGTTGTGAGAGTGGTCCCTGCTACTCTTAAAATGCATTCATTCTTGAAACAGACCAGATAGTCCTTCAAAAGATTTCATGAACTCAAATAATTTTATACATGTGAAAAATGCTTTCTGAATTCACAGTTACTAAATACCTTTGCAAGATAGGTTCTACAATGGAAACTTGGTATGATTATTATAAAATCATGATTACATCTCCAAAATGTAGAAGTATATTAAAGTGTTTGTGTCTCTCTCTGTGTATATGTGTATGGTGTGTGTGTGCGTGTGCATGCATGTATATGTATATATGCGTGGATAGATCAGAGAGAGAAATATACACAAAGGCCTTAAGAAAATAACAGGTATCTACAATTGTACAATTGTATTTGTTTTACAAGTAACCAAAGTAATTTCTAATATGAAATCTCTTGAGTTGCATAAAATTGAATATGTTAAAAGGCTGCTTTTTAGCAGTGGATTGATAAAAGATAATATTTGAAAAAGTTAGTAGAGGAAATGTATCATTTTTTTGCATTCTATTGTGTTGCATTTACAGAAAAAAGGTTCTTACTTAGAGAAAAAAACTATTATCAAACTCTAAAGTAAAAATCAATGTATTATGCAAAATTAATCCTTCTCTATGGAAAAATGAAATGGAGGTTTGAGTTTAATCCTTGTTTTTGTTCCACATCTGTTCATATTTGCCACTTGAACAACCCCGCTTCCTTTTCCTTCATCATAAATGTAAATGGAGTACAGAATAACATAAACAGGTGTGAGCTGTGAAAAAGATATTTGCCCGATCAGTTAAATTCTAACTGATTCCTAACAGTTTCCTCATTCAACTTGCTTCCAATTTATAACTACTATATGTTCATATGTCAAGAATCTGCTGATCAATTTCACATAATATCTTAGTGAATTTACAATATTATTATTAATCAAGTGTGTAAATTATTGGATGGGAAACGTTGCTATGAATTACCTCCCAAAAATTATATCAAACTATTGCCAAACATATTTAGTATTGCGAATTGATATATTTATGTTATCTTATTAATGCAATTAATTGCATTTTCCATTGTCTCAACCAAAAATATACTTCTGTGAGAGCTAGTGTGGTGTAGTGGTTTTTTGTGTTTGAACTAGCCACTCTCTCTCAGTTTAGTCTATCTCACAGGGTGGATGTTGTGGGGGGAAAAGTAGAGGAGGGTATGCTATGTCCTTCAAGAAGAAGGGTGGGATATCAATCTAAAAATATTAAATCAGATTTTAATAACATGGTTATCTCAGATCCTGGGGACCAAAAGTATATCAGAAATATCCTAAAATGTATTCTTAGCATAAACCTCATAATCCAGGAATGGAAACCACTGGTCTTCCAAATCTTCATAAACAGCAGCCCTTCAAGATTAAGGATGCTTGCAAAATGCTTTTTATTGGCATCTAGAGAGCTGCATATTCCCTACTCTGCTACAACTCAATAGTAAGTTGGGGCTTTTAGATTAACTACCTGCATTGTTTCATGGGCTAGAGACTGTGGTTCAAGTGCCTCAGGTTTTGTTTGTTTTATTGTATTTGGTTTTTATTATTGTCATGAGCCATTCAGAGTTGTGTTTTACAAGGTGAGCAATCAAAAAGTGTTTTAAATAAATAAACATTTACATCATAGAATTTCCGTCTAAAAATGTTCCATGTCAAAAAATCAGAAACCATCACTGTGTCAGAAATGCTGCACATAAATAGTAGGATTACAGTATAAGAACCTCATGTTTATAAACCATACTTATTAATACCTGGGAGATTAATTAGCAAAATGAGATGAAAGCTTTACTTCCATATGTCTTTCAGTTTAAGTCCAACCATCAACTTCTGTTCTATGGTTTATTCAAATATTAAAAAGTTCTAATTCTAGGTTGGCCTCAGTTACATTTCTAATTATAATAAATTAAAATTAAAATTGAGAGATCACTTAAAATAATATGTTATGAAATTGCTCCCAAATCAACTCTTAGTTGGTAGCTAATATCTCTCTGCTCAGCATACCATGGTTGCAGAAGGATTATATTGCCAGGCTGTAGGCATACTGAGGCCATATAGTAGGATAGTATGAAGCTAGCATGCTTTTTTATATATAAAAAGACTGGAAAACAATTTATGGAGTCCTAAAGGCAGTATATATTAAAACTGCAAAAATAGTCATAACTTTGCCAAAAAAATAGTAAAAATATTTCCTTTGCTGTACCTTGGAAACTTTCCAAAACAAGTCATGTCCAATTAACTCTAAGCAGAAACAATTAATTGTAATTGAATAAATATATACATGTATTCTGATTATTTATCACCCACATCTGGAAATTGCAAGTCATTTGACTAAAAATATATTTCATTATGCAATATTCCCAAGGAGACTCTGTTTAAGTGCTAAATCCATAAGAAGTTTTTATAACTATTTGCATCTGTTTCTCTCAAGAAGTAAAAAAGAATCAGAAATCAAAGGAAGAATTTGTGATACTTCAAAGTCTTCCTTAGATTTCTGAATATTTTCATCTCTTAAGAGAACATTCACACATTAGATAGAAAAAAAAACCCCAAACCAACCAAACCCAGGGTCTTTAACTGAAAATTATAATTATCATCCACCATTTTAAACTGAAGTGCCTAGAAAGTGTTGCCTTTGTATAACTCTGTAAGAAGACATTCACATCCCTTGCTGTTTTTACCCTGTGTCTGCAGCTATGCTTAAGTCCTGTTCCTTCCCCAGGGAGGGATGCAAAACACGACATACCATTCTCTACACTGTTTTTGCCTGTTCACTGGCAAGCATCTATGTTTACAAAAATAAGTGAATTAATACATATGGAGTCTATCCCAGGAATAAGAGAAGATGTTCTAATTCAGATTTGAATAAAACTATTTCTTCATTTAGTTCAAAGTCTTTACAATTCCTGGTAAATGTGCTCATGTTTGAAGCAGGCCTACTGTATTTTCTAGCTCTAGCAAGAAATGAGAGGAGCTTAATCTGGAACCACTATAGATACCATTCTTGCCTTGAAGATATTAACTGTTACCTCTGTGATTTATGCCAACTCAATCATTACATTTAGGGCAACAAAGACATTAAATAATTTCACCTATGCAAAGTTTAGTGAGTCTCATCAGAAATCCTTAATTTCACATGCTAACAAAATAATCCTCAAGATCATCTGATGAAGATTAGATGGCCCTACATCAGGGGTCTTCAAACTCAGCCCTTTTATGACTCATGGACCAACTCCCAGAATTCCTCAGCCAGTGTGCCTGGCTGAGGAATTCTGGGAGATGAAGTCCATGAGTCATAAAAGGGCCGGGTTTGAAGACCCCTGCCCTACGTGGAAAAAGAGATGCCAGATATTCAAGCTGATTTTAAAAGAGGCTGAGGAACACAAGACATAATTGCTGATGCAGCCTAGATAATTGAGAAAGCCAAAGAATATGAAAAAGAAATCAGTATGTGCTTCTTTAATTATAAAAGAATACATTCAATTGTGTTGATCATGTCAAGCTGTAGAATATAGTTAGAAAAATGAGAATCCCAGAACATCTAATTCTCCTGATAAGGAGCTTAACATAGGACTGGAAGCCATAGTAGAGATAGAACATAATGAGGAAGACTGACTCCAGGTTGCCAAAGAAGTGAGACAAGGCTGTATAATCTCCCCCTTTTTATTCAATCTATATGCTGAATGTATATTAAATATTTGCTGCCTTGTAGGATCAACCATCATCAGTAAAGTAACAAGCAGTCAAATATGCCGCACACAAACATTTGGTAGAGCAGCTACGAAGATCTTGGAAAAGATAATCAGATGCCATGATCTACCTATACCTACAAAAATCAGAATAGTGCAAGCCATGGTATTCCCTGTGACACCGTACATGGAAAAGAGACTTGTGCTGGGAAAAGTGGAAGGAAGGAGAAGAAGATAACCAGCAGCAAAGTGAATTGACTCAGTTACAGTGGCTATGACTACACCACTGAGAGATCTAAAAGACCAGGTTAAATCGTTATGGAGAAAATCTCTCTGTGTGCTTGATAAGAATCAGCCCTAACTTAATGGCACATAATCAGTTGGCCTCATTGGAGTATAATACTACCAAAAGCAAAAAGCCAAATCTGACATAATGTCTGTTGCAATTTCCACTTGGGATATATATCATAAAAGAAAACCTGTGATGTTTTTAATGAGTACATGAAAGAGACTGTGCAGAAATTCTAAGCTCAGTCATATATGGGATCACTTGTTATGAATGCTATCACACAGTCTAATACAATTTGGATTTTAGATGATGCGCCCAATCCTGCTGTGACTGTAGTGTTTGAAAGTGGAGAAAATAAACTCAGCCATTTGATCAGAAGCATTAAAACAGCAAATTCAGATAGGCTTGATTGCTCAATAGCCTGAAAATAAAAACATTGTCTTGAGCAATCAGTGAACACTACTATGGATTACATAATTCATTCTTTAGAAGAAAACTGCTCTGCTCAGACATAGTTTAATGCTGAACATGGTACTAGAAGGGAAGGTAACATATAATTCAAGAATAGTAACCAACAGGATACTTCTGCAATCTAGACATAGGGAAAATGTCAAATTTCATCCTGCCCTTACCCATTTTCTCAGAAGAATTGTATGTTTTATTGCCATTTGCTAGCACATTGATGAACTGCTAGAAAGAAAAAACTGATGAAAACACGAGAACACCAAAACAAGTAGAATTTCAGATTTGGACAGGTAGAATTAACTGATAATTTTATACTTTCTATTTAGATAGGCAGCTTTCAGAAAATAACTTCTAATTTATAAATGAAAAATACCTTTAAAACAGAAAACAAAATAATTTTCACAATATAATTTGCATGACTCCTAGGACTTGAGTCTAGCAGATTATGGTGTCCCTATGAATGGGGAGAAAACCTTTGGGGCTTTGAATGAGAACAATGGCATCCTTACAGAAAAAATATAAAGTGCTATTTATCTGCTACAACAAGCTCCATGCACTGACTTCCAGTTTTTTGGCTCTGGATAATGAAGTGGTTATAGCAAGCTGCTGACATTTGTTTTGTGACTAGTTCCAGACGGATAGTATTACTTCTGTTTATTGCCATTTCCACTGCAGATAAAAGTGTGAAGTAAATTATATATGTTTACAGTTTACAACTTTTTCCCCAGTGTCCCATCTTTTACTCTAGATTATCAAAAACCATTAATGAGCTCTTAGTCAATTGGAAAATTTAATCTGAACACCAAGAAAAGATGAGCGGACAACATTCTTTATCTAAGAGTAATACATTCAAACTAAGGGAATCAGTGAAAACAGTAACTTGAAAACTAGACAGCTAGTATTAGGCATAAAACCATTCCATGAGCAATCTCAGGCTAGTTTTTCAAACCATACATCAAATTACATATGCAGCCATAGAAAAAATGTGAATGGCCTTTTTTATTATAATCCAAAAGCAAGCTTCACTTACTACTATTTACATTATTCTACGCCAACTACAACAGTTGGCTCGAGGTTTAGAGAACTGCGCCCTCCAAACGTAGAGTTACAATTTCCATCCTCCCTCAACACTGATTGATACTGGTTGGAGCTACATCAGGAGGGCCACCCACGTTCTCTAAATAAAGAAAAGATTGAACGGGAAAAGCCAAGAGGTTTTACTGTCCATAGTATTGAAGGATGACTCTACTTCTTGTCTAATACAGGCATATATGACTTCAGCAGTTATACTATAGTTGAGAAGAAGAAAAAAAGAGCTAAGCTGCTTCTAATAGCTATGGACGGCTTAACTAAGTGGTCTGCTACCTTTCATTGCCTATGGAATCAAGATCTAGGAAAAAGATCTAGGAAGAGGAGGGATGCATTCCTTATGTAGCGGTGGTGATGCGCGGCGATCTGGGCCCCGGGATGCCCGCACTACTCAGCCGATCGCGCCGCTCAGCTGATTGGCGCGGTCGGCGCTGAGCCCTCCCAGCTACACTTATACATTTTCCCTACCTACCCACTCAATACTCAACACACCGCAGATCAGCCCACTCCTTAGCTTGTCCTAGTCAAAAGCACTCAAATCCCTCTTCCCCGGGAGGACACAGAAATCCATCTAGGCTGCGGATGCCACGCTGTCTGTCACCATTGATCCTTCGTCAAATCTTCGCTCCGGGCATCAGGGAGAAAGAAATCAGGCAAGAGCCCATCTCCTTCCTCGAAGCGGCTCCTTCTAAGAGCAAAAGCCACAACCCGAAAGCCACCAAAAGGTTTAGGTTTTCCCCCTCGGGACTACCGATTCTTCCCCATCCCCGGAGTGATTAGCCAATCTCTCTCCCTTTCCCAAGGCTCCACAAATCTCCGCCCGCCCGCCCGCCGCCTCGCCACGAATCTGCAGCCTTCAGCCAAGGGGTTCCCTGCAACAGCGCGGAACATCTGGAAGGCAGCAGCTTGCAGGGACACCCCCCCGCCCCCCCCCCCCGAATCCCTCCTCTGGTTTGCTTTCTCCCGTCCCATCCGCCGCGCCCATCCCAGCCTCCTCGCCCTCTGTACTCACAATGGCACCAGCCCAGATGGCAGCACCAGTGCAGACGGAAGCAGCGGCCGTGACTGTGTGTGGCGCACAGCGACAACCCATCGCAAGGCTGAAAGTCTGGTCTTCCCGCGCAACTGCGGGCCAGAGCTTGAGCCTCATCCAGTTTCTCGCTTTTCCCGACCGGAATAGAAGCGGCAGCGACGCTGGCCGCCGCCCCAACCCCGCTCATAGTGTTGTTGCTCCCGCCGCCGCCGCCGCCGCCGCCGCCGCCTTCCCTCACTTGCCGCCCGCTCTGAGCTCCCGCCTTGTCGCCGAGTCACTCCCGCTTGCGCGCACACAAAGCGCAGCGGGTCGGGAAGCAGCGCTTCTGGCCAGGGGAAACGGCGCCACGGGCTAGCCCGGCCCCGCCTGGAGGCACCTTGGCCAGCCGCCCAGCTCCGCCTCAGCCCCAGCCCCAGCCCGCCCCCTCCAGCTAGCGACGGGGCGGGGAAAATGAGGGAGGGGAAGTCAGCCGCGGGGACTCCGCTGAAGGGCTCGTGAGCGGCGGGAGGAGGAAGGTTGGAGGAGGATTAGGAGAGCTGCGGAATCCTCCCCGGGAGATTAAACCAGTCGGCGATCCCCGCCCTCTGTCTGGAGCGAGCGCTCACCGACAGCTCCTGTGGGCGAGGCGAAAGGAGGGACAGATCGCAGCCAGTCAAAAGACCGGGGGGACTTTTCTCTCCAGCGAACGGTTACTAGGGCTCCTCGCTCCCAAGTTCATGCGGAGCCCCCTTGGAAACCGTAGGCATCTCCCACCATTCACACAACCCAAGGCCTAGATCCTTTGGGATTTTAGCGTATTGTGACCAATTGTTTCTCTTTTAATACACCCGCCGGGCACAGAGCTGCCGTCCAACGTTTGCTTCCCCCCCCCCCCTTCAGCCTTTCCAGTTTGCTTCCATCTCCCCACCTTGGTGTCTGGACCCAGCAGGATACCTCAGGTCCGCTGCTCAGCAGTAGACTGGCCTCCGATGTAAATATCTTCCTCTAGCCTTGCAATAAATAAGGATAAATAATATACTTGCATATTTTTAAAAACAAGTGATTTCATAAATGTGCCATTAGTATTTATGAATGAAACCATTTCTGTCTGGCCAGTTGATACGTCTTCCTCCTTAAACTGGTGGCATGGAGTTCACTGGAGCAGAAAATCGGAGGTTATGGAAATAGATAAATGCCATTACATAAAGCTGTCTTCTGCTCCCTTAGTACATTATTCTCCGTGACCTGATTCACCAGCACTTAAGCATCATCATTGGTGAAATGATGCTCGCTTGCTCCAGATGTTTTGCGTAGAAAGCATTTCTGAACAATGAAGCTTTTCATCCTATCTTTCTCTAGCTAAATTGTTTTTTTATTAATGATTAACAGCCAGGATAAAACAATAAAAGTAAACATGATTTTTACATGCTTTAATTTAATTTACATGTTTTAGTGCAATTTAAAAAGAAGAAAAGACAGCAGATGAAAGATTAAAAGAGTTAATATTTCTACTATTAGAACAGTGGTTCTCAACCTTTCCTATACCCTGCACCCCTAGAACATTTCTGATATATTCTCGCACCCCTTACAAAAGTTCAAAATAACGGCAATGCATTATGCATATACACTATAATTTTGAAAACCCAAGTTTTTGCACCCCCTGGAATATCGTCTTGCACCCTCAGGGGGTGCGAGCACCCCTGGTTGGGAACCCGTATTAGAAAATGCTTATAGTAATCATAGAATCATGGGGCTGAAAGGGACCTTGGGGGTCTTCTAGTCCAATCCCCTGCCCAAGGCAGGAGTCCTCGTACCATCCCAGTCAAATGGTTGTCCAATCTTTTTTTTAAAAAAAAACCTCCAGAAATGGAGTAGCACCTATGAATTAGGAAGGCAAACTGTTTCATTGATTAATCATTTTCATTGGTAGGAAATTCCTCATTTCCAGGTTGAATCTCCATCTGATGAACTTATACCCATTACTTCTTGTTTTACTCCCAAGTGCTATGGAGAATAAATCAACATTCTCTTCCCTGTGACAGCCTTTCAAATATTGGAAGACTGCTATCAGGTCTCCCCTAAGCATTCTCTTCTCTGCACTTGTTTTAGAGCCTCAGCATCTTTTTTGTATCATGGTGACCAGAATTGGAACAGTATTCCAAGTGTGGCCTCACTATGCATATAAAGATATATTTTCCATGATCATGATGCAATTTAAAAAGGTTCTTCTGAGATTATGGGGCATAGAGGGGTTTCATAGATAAGGATTACCATATAGAGGTCTTTCCTCACTTGCCATGTCCATTGTAGTTTTCCAGAGAAATATTTGTTTCTTAGGAGAAAAGGAAAAGAATGTATGCCATTAATGGACTTTCACACAATCAGCATCCTCAAAGTGTTATTTTCGCCACCAACAAAAACAATCCTTTTTGCCCATCCCAAAAACAATTTTTATCAATTTCCACCAACATCACATTGCATTTTTTCTACTTTTTTAATGATAACTTTTCCTTGTTCTACTTGGTTATATTCCTCACAACTATTGTGTTTTTTTTTGTAATACAAAATTCCCTCATCCTCATTTTGCAGCAATCAGTCTTTTAAATAATATTTACATCATCTTTTATTTCACCATGCCACCATTTCCTACCAACATAACTCCCTTTACTTCTGTGATATGATTTTTCAGTTTTTTCCAAGTAATTTTCACATCATATTTCCTTATGTCAACTCTTCCTTCATTCCACTGGGAGATTAATCTATCATCTAATCCTTCATCACACAGAATGCATACCTTTTCTTTCTGTAGGTGTTCTATTTTCTTTTTTCCCCACACTCATTTTTTTTCAAGTCCATTCTTGACATTGCCAAGAAATGATGTTTCACATTCAGAATCATATCACTTTTGCATATTTCACTAATTTACTCTGTATTTCATCATAAATCCTAAAATTGATTACACTTTTATCTTAGATTGATATTCATTCCCTTGCCATGGGTAAATAGATTTATGAATAGAGCATGTATGAAAATCCCATTTTATAATTTCTGAATGGCACAATGCTTTTTCTGTATTCTTTGACCTATCTATCCATTCATGTTCACCTTGCAGAATAACATTTCCCCGTAATCTTAATCATTCAGAATGTTACATAATATCTCCCCAAAATCATGTCTAGAGAATATCTGCCATTATCACCATTCGGTGGATCATAATAGGCAACTATCATCAACAAAGGAATTCCAACTTTCATGTACACCCACTACAATAAAATTCATATTTAATGACACACATTTTAGTTGTTACAATCATCTTCATTTGTACAGCACAAGACCAGACCAACTTCTAATCTTGTATTCCCTGCATCCTGTATGAACAGATTAATTTATATGCTCTTGGTCCCATTTTATTAAACAATATCATCTAGCAAGACTAGGAGGCATGCTTTCTCTATCACTGTCACTGCCCTGTGGAATACCATCCCCAAGAGATCCAAATGTCCCCTATCCTTTGTGCTTTTAAACAAATCTTGAAAAGCTGACTTTTTCTTCAAGGCATGGTCAAAGATGGTTGATGGATCCCTTTTGGTTGGGCATTATATGAGTAAGAGAGTTTTCTTTGTTCTCTTTTGATACTGATTTTTTTTTCCTTTTTAAATGTTTAAGCTGTCCAGCCCTAAAAATACATTGTATCAACAAATAATTCAGATCTTTTACATCTTTCCTTTCCTCTCTCATCTCCTCCCCCCTTCCCTTTCCTTTCCCCTCACCACCTCACTTCACCTTATGCTTTGCACCGTTTACTCCCCTTAGATTTGAATCTCCAGTATTCCATATCTCATGGCCATTAACAAATGCTCCTGACCATAATCTTCATCATGAATTTGATCAGTCAGGACTAATATTTTAATAAAATGGAGGAATATGCTTCTTAATTGCAGTCATAGCTATGCCATATGTTACATTCCCTGCGAACAATATTAGCCATTTTTTTCCAGGAAGCTGCCAGCTTTTACTTGGATAGGAAGTAAAAATGAATATATTGTTTTGATCTATTCAAATCAATTGTACCCAGAAGGCTTCTCAGACATCCAAGCAACAGAATAGGATCACACTCTGGGCCTTGTTCTTACTACAAATATAATATGTATGTAATAAGTACAGAAAATAGGGATTAATTGACCTAGGTAATTAACTCACAGGGGCTTAAATTTAACTCCAAACTGAATCAGTCATGGCCCGGGTTAACTTCACTCAATAAAGTAATCTAGAATGGCCAAGAATCAAATCTCTCAATTTCAAGACAACTCACTGCTAAAGTCCTGCAGTACAGAATGTATCTTTCAAACAGTGGGCAAGCCAGACCTATTGTTTCCTACCTGCCAAATGAGAAAGGAACTGGTGATGTAATGAAATCTTGCAAGTGCTTTCCTGATCAAAAATTTACATAGTTGTACTGGCTCTTCATGGAGAAAGAAGATTTGTGCTTTGATAATCTTAAAATGGAGGCTTTTGACCCTGTTCATAGAACTGCACTATAAAAATTAGTAATAAGAG
>NW_015386576.1:1168483-1212522 GCF_001527695.2 Protobothrops mucrosquamatus | reverse complement strand
GCCTGCTTGCCCGGCGCCGGCGGCTCGCCGCTCGCTCCCCCTCCCCTGCCGCTGCGCTCCGCCTGCTTGCCCGGCGCCGGCGGCCGCAGTGGCAATGAGCTGGGCCAGCGTGTTCCTGCTGCCGCCGCAGCCGCCCAGCTCGTTCCCGCCACCGCAGCCGCCCGGCTCGTTCCCGCCGCCACCGCGGCCGCCCAGCTCGTTCCCGGCGTCGCCCCGGCCTGTGATGCTCCAGGTACGGCCCTCCCCCCTTACCTTCCGTTCCCTGCGGTGCTGCGTGTCGAGGCCGGGACGGAATACCTCGGGCCGCCGCAGCCAAGCGCGAGGGGGAACGCCAGACGCCTCGCGCGAAGGGGGGAGGCCTGGCGACGCTGCGCCCTAACGGGCGCTCACCGACGGCTAGGGAGGCCGAGACGGCCAGGGAGGAACAGCCAAAATGCCCCCTCGGCTTATAAGCGGGTCACCAATTTTTCCCAGTTCTTTGTGGGAAAATCGGTCCCTCGGCTTATATTCGGGTCGACCTATACTCGAGTATATACGGTACTTCAAAAGCAGAGTGCAAAGAAATATTCCTTGTTGCAAAAGCGGTCTCATTATCTCCTGCCAGACTATGGTGCAGATAATACATCGAACAAGCTTCTCTGGAAATAACTGGGAAGAGCCATATGTGTGTTAACCGATTCAGTATATGTGTGTCAGATAAAGCTAATAGCACATCACAGGATGAACAACTTTCTGTCAGCTTTGCAGGGTAAACCAGATAGGAATCACGTCAGATGTGCTAATTCTACTTTATTGTAAAGCTACATTGACAAAATCTTGCCAGTTTGAAGGTACAGTTCTTTCTCCCTCCCCTCCCCCAAATTCCTTTACAGTCAGAGAAGCCAAGGAGGTTTCTTCTGAGCCCTTTGCCCTTGCTCTGTCTCTTTATCTGATTGTTATTGAAGGGGGCAGGCATTCCATCACAATAGCCTGTGGGAGAAGAGGCACTTGTTTACAAGAAAATCAAAGGCGGTAGTTAAACTGGACAGCACCACCAAAAATTAGGAACGTTTTGATTTCCTTTCTGTGTAGCAAAAAAAGAGAAAAAAAGTGTGTGTGGGGGGGGTGGTTTAACCTATATGCCAATCAATAGAAGATGTCATGTGTATTCACCTTTAAGAAATTGCAAATATATTCCCACTGGGACAAGCTGCTTGTAAGGGTTAGGGCCTGAGATGGTTTCAGTTGACATAAAACTTTGCAACTCATGCCCTGTAGCATGATATGTTTAAAAGGGCCTAACAAAAGGATCATGTTGGAGGATACATGTAGCACTATAGTAGAACATTGTATATCCTGGACACAAACAGAGCTTATGTTATGACTTAGCACATTTGTACATTAACTCAGCCATTGATCTGAAGAAGAGGGATAGTAAGACTGGAAAAGACATCAGAAGTCCAACAACGAGGGAAAAGAAAATAGTGGAGGATAAAACATTACCATTTCCAGCCTTGGGAGAGAGCTTGTAAAATTTTGAGAAATTCACAGTGAGAAAACATGCTACTGGCAGTATGTACTATTAGATACATGTTTTCCCATTACTGTAATCCATGATGGGAAAATCCATAGTTTAAGAAATCATCTTTTCTATTCCAGTCTGAAAGTACAGGGACCTCTCAAAGGTTGAATTTCAATATCCTGGAAAGATAATGAGAGTCAAAAGGTAATGAAGAAATATCTTTCACAAATTAGTTTGAACTAAAAATGCGCACTGGGAGGTGAAAGGTTAAGGTTTTGTCCAAGATCTTAACAGATTAATATTAGTACATAAACATGTGCATATATATGATGATAATAAACCAATGAATAGAGTTAGACATTTCTAAGTTGCTTAGCATGGGATATAGAGGAATATGAATTATTACTATTTATTGAATGCATACTACATTTTCATCACTTTCACTATGATACTCAGAAGTGTAGAAGTGGGCTCATCCATGTAGATGCTGCGAGATAAGTTAGAATGAGAGTTCACTCAATAAATTTTGTCGCTATATTTTAACTCAGCCTTCCCATATCTGGTAGCTACAACTCCAATAACGATCAGTAACTAGTTAATGCAGTCTCATTTGATGGTGCAATCATCTGGCTGAAGGCTATTCTAATCACTAATCTCATGCTGCCTCAACAAATTAGATTTCTCATGTGCCAGTGGACCCAGCCTGATGACCATGTTAATTTATATTCTTCATATCCTTGTGTCAGCAAAGAAGTATGTCAGTGTAGATTTTACCGTCTTCACAGTCTAGCTACAGAATTTAATGCAGTTTAAGGTAGTAATTAGTGGATTCTCTAGCATCCTTATCCCATTCAGCCTGCATTTCCTTTTGGTGTAGGCAAAACTAATTAATTCATTTTTTGTTATATAGTGTGGAATATTGGGGTATTCCACATGGTCTCTCCAATTTCATCTTTTATGTCTCCTGTGCTACACTATGTAATCCAATTCCTTTTTCTTTTTTGCCATAAGACTGTATCCTAGGAGATAGATAATCTTTTGTTCAAAACAAAAATAACCTGTCAATCAGGACAGAGTAGTCTTAACTGCTCCTTCCTGCTTGTTCCCTTCATATGCCACACTAACCATTAACCAGATTATTGATTAATCTCCTGCAACTATTGATCTTGGAAATTGATGTCCTATGGTTAAAAAAAAAAGGGGGGGGGGAATCCAGGCCAACAAATCAACTCTGTACAAGCTAGTTATACAGTCTTAGTTGCAGCCCAAGACCAAATGAAGAAATAAGGCAGTGACCAGATGGGGAAGGGCATATGTACAGCAAGCTTAAGCAGTCAATAGGAACTGGGAGTATTCCGCTCTGATGCAATTGCCAGCCTCATCACTGAAGTATTGCATTGCTCATAAGGCAAAAGCCTACATTAGGGGGGGGGAAAGGAAGAATTTTAATAGATGACTGCAGGCTCTCATAGCACAGGATTGGCAAAACGTGAAGATATCATGAGTACACATCCCTTAAAAACAACCATGCAACTTCAGGCTGTGGTAAATGGGACATGATGTGAGGGTTAGTTCCATGGCTATTTTCTCTCTCTAACATTTGAAAAAAAAAGGGACATTACAGAAAAACACAAGAGGGTTAATAAAATGTTTCAGTTAAGAAGGTGGTTCTGGATATCAGTACTTGATCTTAATTTCCTGGATTCTAGAAATAGCAACTTTGAAAACAAAACAACTTTATAAATGTTGAGGCTTTGCCAGTATTAATTAAACAATAAGTATCCTTGGGTTTTTTTCTGTCACACAGAATTATTCTTTTTATCACCTTGTTTATATCTTCGCTTGTATTGCAGGGTCCTAGAACCAATAGTATACTTGTATACTTGGTATACAGCAGCCTTTTCCAAGCTAACTCTCTTCAGATATTCAGAAATCAGGGAGTTAAGAGAATTAACATTTTTCGTGGAGCATTAACTTGAGGAAGACACATATTTATTTCCATAAACAAAAAAGAGCTAACAAGTTGATAAGCTTGAAAAACGATACAATTTCACAAATCTTACTTAGAATTTTAGGACAGCTTTCCCCAACCTGGTATCTTCCAGATGTGTCAAAATATTCAATTTTCTCCAGGAATCACAGCAGCACATATAAGAACGGTCTCCTCCAATTCTTCTGATTAGCTTATAAGGTTGGCTGAAACATAGCAACTGATTCAATGGAACAGAGCAGATTCCTAGCTGAGGATGGGCAAGTACATGGACCTTCTCAGTCCAATACCTTACCTGCTAGAGCATACTGGATAGTGCCAAGTTTGAGAAAGTTGCTTTACTAATTTAATAGTGTACGGTACAAAGATTTAACAGTGATTTGTTTGACTTTTTTACTAGAATTCAGAGGTCCAATTGGTAAAAACAGTGGCTTGGGAGACTGCAGTGGAGCAAAAGCAAAGAATATACTCAGCCCAGGAATGTATTTACTTCCAAAATAGTATACATCTTTCAGATCATTTGTTTTTCTTCTTGTAAGATGGCTTGATCAAGTATATTCAGAGACAGGGCAGCTTAATACTAGCATGTACTTTCAAGCAAGTGGTATGATAAAAAGCACTTTGTGAGCAACAATTTATCATTTGGAGATAGGAGGTGTAAGGTCATTTTTGAAATCAGAAAAGACAGTGATATTGTTCTATAGTACGCTGTATTTCAGACTACAGCCTGAAATCAATCAGTTAAAAAATCTGAATAGGAAACAGGCTGTTTATACTGAATGATAACTTGTGTGTAGAAAAAATATTCTATGCTTTATTTTCCTATCAGCTCTCATTTCATCTGACGAAAGAGAATTTGCTTTTTAAGTTTCTTTCAAAGAAGAAAAGGATTTCATTGAACTTATCATAGGTTATATTCTACCATTTACTGAAGAGCAGCAACGGCATGGGTGCAAGTATCCTTTCTCCCAATCACCTACAAAATCATCCAGGCTTCCATTAAATGTGAAGGCATATTAGAAAGGCATTGTTTTCATCAGGTCTTCCCTGAGACGCATGGGCTTCACAACGATGGAAAACAATGCAAACAGTAGCACCCCAAGTCTAACAATAAAGAAAGCTTAAAAATGACCTGTGAGAACATTTCCATGCATCCCAAAGCTTTTTTAGAATAAGGTAGGAAAAGAAAATCCTCCCACTCGCATGTAAAGATAATTTTCAGGAAGCATTAATTATAAGTTGCTTTGCTGGGATCTCACAAGTGATGGCCAGTTCTTCAACGGAGGGCTGCCAAGGGTGACGAGTTTCTGCAGAAAGGGACTGGGTTGTAGTTTAGGTATGTCAGGATTAGCCTCAGCATACTTTTGCAGTTTTGTTAGAATCTTAGGCAGCCCAATCTCAGAAGCATAGAACATTGGACCACCCTTATGTCTGGGCCACCCATAACCATTGATATAGATGGTATCAATGGCTTCTGGGCAAGATGCCATTCCTTCAGATAATATTTGGAAACCCTCATTGACAAGTGAATACAAACAACGCTCCAAGATCTCACTGTGGCTAATGGTGCGAGTGGTAATGTTATGAGTATTTCTATAATTTTGAAGGAAATCATGAAGCCAGGGATCAGACTTTGCTATCTTTCCCCCAGGTTTATCATATAGGTACCAGCCCTTTCCAGTTTTCTGACCATATCTCCCATTCTCACATAGGATATCAGGAAGAGGACTATATCGTCCACCATCTCGTTGGCGGGGAAGTGTACCAAGAGGTAAGTTGGCTCCTGTCAGGCCCTGCCCTATTCTAGATTTCCAGCCCACATCAAGCCCAGCAAGATCAGATGCTTTGAAAGGACCCAATTTGAAACCAAATTCCTCCAGAATGTTGTCCATCTCCTCTGGAGAACTGCCCTCTTCTAAAAGGCAATATGTTTGTTCATTATAAGAATTGAATAGCCGGTTCCCAACAAAGCCAAAACAATTTTCTACTAGAACACCACATTTGTCCATAATTTTGGCCAGGTTCATAATTGTGGCAATAGCAGTAGGTGATGTATGCTGCCCGTGAATGATCTCTACTAGCTTCATTACATGTGCTGGTGAAAAGAAATGAGTACCAATGACTTGCTGGGGACGGTTAGTAATAGAAGCAATCTCATCTATATCCAGGCAAGAAGTATTAGTGCCCAAAAAGGCTTCTGGCTTGCAGACTTCTGATAATTTACAGAATATTTCTTTTTTCAGAACCATATCCTCAAATACAGCCTCAATAACTAGATCTACATCTTTTAGTGCACCAAAATCCAGAGTGAAGTGAAATAATTTAGATTCATGGACATTCAGTGTTTTGCCCTTCTGTTGCATTCTTAAAGCTTCGCGCTCTAAACAAGCTTTGATAGCTTTCCTTCCTATTTCAAGATGCTTCTTATCCTTCTCCAGAGCCACAACTGGAATTTTAGCCTTCACCAGAGATACCACAATGCCTTGGCCCATTGTCCCCAAACCTTTTGGATGAAAGAGAGAGAAAAAAGAAGCAATTATTAGAATATTCTGGCCAATGTTTATTAAACTGTAATACTATAGGCAAATTTTTCATTCCTCAGTTAACTCTGATACTAAAGCAGAGACTATTGATACTATACATGTAAGAAAAGTGTATTGTTCTAAGATCTCCAAAGTTTTTAGAACTGCAATATAATCAGAATTTTGATGATATTTGAACATACTACCAAAATGGCAATTTGGGTGATTTTCAAAAATAAAGTTACTGGAATATGATCAATTATAAACCATAAGTACAGATATCCACTTCTATTAATCCTGTTTATCTTTGTCCTTTTTCGGGGTAAGTAGCAGACTTCTAAATCAGGCATCCTCAACCCCCAGGCCGCGGTCCACTACCGGGCTGTAGCCTGTTCCGGATCAGATGTGCGAGCGGCTAGCCGGTGCATGTGTGTGCACAACTCGACTTGTGTGACCGGCAGGCCATGTGCATCTCACACGTACCAGCCCGCTGTTTGCATGGACCAGTTCTCCACTCCCCCCTGCTGGGCCGTTAGCCACAAAGGTTGGGGACCACTGTTCTAAATAATGCATTGCACTGCAGTCTCTCGTTGTTTTTTATTTTCTAAGAAAGTTAATTTAGGGTCCAGAAGAATTCTTAGAAATTCATATTATGAAACAATGTGTAGCTTCTCATTGCATTACAGGTGTTTTTTTTTAATGTAAAAAGTCAAGGGGACAAGAACACTGGCAGGCACCAAGAGCAATACGTTTCTGTAACTACATTGGAGTTGCATGTAAGGAACTTCATCTCCTAGCAAAGACTTTGCTGTTTGTTGAATAAGTCACAATGATTTATTTCACACGAGGACATAAAACTGGTTTTTCCCAAGTTCCAGATCTATAAGCATTAACACCAAAATTCCTAGCCAGCATCACCATTGTAGAGAATTCTGGGAACTGAATTCTGAGTATCTGGAAGGGCCTAAGGCTAAGAAAAGCATCAGCAAAGCTTATACCATAAATTATAATCCAGAAAACTGGGTTTGCAGAACATGCTAAACGAACTGTTTAATAAATTTATATGAAATGTGAATGTAGTTAACAGTCATTTCCACCCATTACTGTAATTTGGTTACAAACAGATTGTACCTGTTTAGGTTTTGCTTAACATAGTGTATGAACTCAGCACTTATGGGTCATTCAACAAACCATGATTTGCATGCAACATGGCTTATTGTGAGGTTTGAGCCCATTCATTTATTGCTGGTTAGAAGTTTTTTTCTTAAATCGTTTTTTCAAAACCCGTGTGGCCTTTTAGAAGAATGTCTTTCTTCCAAAAACTCAGACGCCCCTAAATAGCTGAGAGAGGAATTGTAATTGGGAAAATATAAATGGAGAAAAGGTTGAATCCTGTTTCCCCAGAGCTTAATCCCAGCCTGAATCATTGATTTCCATGGTAACTGTCACATTTTAAAACATGCACACACACATGCCCCTTTTTATGGATCTTCCACATTAAATATAATTTCATCTTTAGTGGGGACAGAAAAGTATTTTCTTTTCTTGAAACAATTTCTTGCCTACTTGAGTGCTGAGAAAAGTATTTATACAGAAGTTTAAATCAAAGAGCCCAGTCCCAGTTCTTAAAAAACCTACAAGCCCTAATGAATATTAATATTAGTACATAGTTAAGTTAAGAACTAGAAATGAAATTTATATTTGGTACACACAACATACAAAGCTTTATGAGCTAATACTAGGTTACTGCATGCTTACTTATTACAAGAAAAGATCAATTTGTTGTGTAGCCAAGCACCAGAAATGTTCATGCAGCAATCAATCTAGCAAAATGTATTTTACCAGTGCCCCAGAAGCTTTTCTGATTCTATTAGCTTGAAGCAATATATCGGGCTTGTATCAACACATAATGATCCATGCTCTTGAGTAATTACAGAAAGCTTATTGTGGACATTTCAGGAGGCCTAAAATATACACAAACCATAATTGTTCAGTCAAAGTACTAATATTTATCTAAGTTCTTTATATACATCTTCTGTTGATAATATGCTAAGAGGCTTCCAAACATGAGTACAGATATGGCTAGACATTAATGTGTATTTATTCTAAAAGATTTGCATGGTCGTCTTTCTTAAAACACAACTCTGAGCAGTTCCTAGATACTTCTACAACATGGCCCCTAGAATTAGTATTAAATTCCTTGTTCCCCAGAAACAAGTTTTAACCAGATTCATAGTCATTCTTGCTGCTGCAGACTTTAAAACATAATGAACAAGAGGCAGTTAGTGCATTTCCAGCTGACCAGTTGACAATGTAAAAAACTAGCAATCACTACGTGCTTCTCCCAGCCATGGTCTGCTTTGTTAAATTATCTCAGTGTTCAAAGTCAATGCACTATAAAACACCAGTCCACTAAGCAAGGCATACATTTTGTATTAAAGTGCTCTTAGCTTGATATAAGGTCCTCTATTAGCTCTACTTCATTCCATATAGTAACCTGCGCTTAGCTTGATATAAGACCCTCTATTGTTACGATAGGTCATCAAGGCAAGGCAGGCCTCTAGAGAGTCCTTTATTGTTATAAGTAAATGTTTCAAGAAACAGCCCTCCAACAACTGATAAGGCTCCATGCTACCTTGCAGGCAGCCACCCTCAGTCCCCCAAACAACAGCCCGTTTATAACAAAGAAAGTCCATAGAGTAGGAGCATGCTTACAGGGCATGGTCCAGGGTCCCAAGTCCAGTCCACTCGGCTAAGTGAGTCCACAAGGCAAACTATAGTCCACAAGGCAAAGTCAAGATACAAGGCAAAAGGCAGTTGTCAAGGCAAGGCAAAAGGCAGTCCTCAAGGCAAGGTGAGTGTAAGCCAAAACAAATAATTGTTCCTGACAAAGACTAACTCCCTACAGCTTCTCCTTAAGTCAATCCCCTCCAGGTGCTCCTTCTCCTGAGTAGCCTCACAGCCCTTCTCTGACCTGCCTATGTTCTGCTCTCCATGTTCTTGGATCAAATGGGGGAGGCAGCTGTTCCACATCAGAGGGGATTTGCTGCCTATCACTACCAATGTCTGTCAGCAGCCAATCCTGTACTGCAGACATGTCAAACTTGCGACGTCACGTGATGTCGCGCAACGTATCAGGCCAGTTTTGCCATTGCCGGCAATAGAGTCGGCGTGGCTTCCGGATGACACATCTGGCCCACGGGCCGGCAGTTTGACACCCCTGCTGTACTGTGTCTGTGAGGGCAAGCAACTCTCCGTTTGGTCGACCACTTTCCCCAAAGCCTGAGGGGCTTAGGACAGCATCGCCCTCAGCCCCTGGCCACTCCAAACATTCTAGAAGAGAAGTGCCAATCCTGTCAGATGGCCTGGTTCCAACTCCTCCTCCTCCTCCTCTGAACCAGGCTCCAATGGGGCCATGACATCTACTAGCTCTGCTTCATTCCACATAGTCACTTGGAAAAATCTGAAATTGTATCTGTGCTTCTTTAAGATAGTATTTCTGCATATTCATCACTAGTGACTTTCCATGAAATTCATAAAGAAGACTCTTCCTTCTGCATGGTAAGGGAAATTAGGCTCATACATATTATGTGTGCATATATGGAGCAAAATAATGACATTCCAAAAATACTGAATTTTAGACTCCACGATACTTCACACAAATGTCAGTTCTCCAATAAGTCATAGCAACTTAAAAAGGGTTCAAGGTTGAAAACAGATTTAATTTGCCACTTTTTAAGCGAAAGGGATATAAATCATGCAGAGAAGCATAATTAAGGCTGCAAAGTTGCAGAGGGAAAGAGACAGATGAAGATTGCTCCCTCAAGGCTGCCTCCTGCTCAGGTGAGCTTCAGAGAGTTCAGCGTGCACATGCTGTAGCAAACCACATCTTGTATATAGCAGTCAGACTGTGCGGTGGAAAGAGTGGGGAGAACAGTGGAAGTATAACATGACTGTCACTCTCTTAAAATCAAAGAGGGCACTACCAAGGACTGGGCTACTTAGGGAAGAGTTTCCCACTGAGTATAAACCAATCAATATGCAGAGCAACAAAGAGCTTTTGAAGAAACCGTACAGTACATCAAAGAGGTTTTTTTTTTTTAATTTTAATGCCTTTATAAAAAATTGATGAGTGCATTATCTTCCTGGGGATAGGCAAGGAGAAATGGAAGCAGTGGATCATTACAATGAAAATTAAAACTTCTTAAAAGGCAAGTGTCAACACAACATTTTGAGATTAATGATTAAATATGTGAATTAAAGGAAGAAAACAATTTTTGAGAGTCTCTTTGCTAACTCCCCCTACAGAGATTCTACCCAGGGTGGCATGAGGGAAAGCAGAACAATCTCTATTCTTGCAGTGACAAAACTGCGTAATAGAAATTACAAATTCTTTCATTGCTGCATATCACTAAAAAAGTTCATTCTTCATCAACTGCTATTTTTTATTTAAAAGCAATAAAATGCAGAAGGGACTTAAGTATGTCACAGACTGCCTTTTGTCCCTTTTCAATTGCGAGATTTAAAAGAAAAGATTTGTTTACAACCCTATTCTGGGTTTGCATGATCCAATGGACACTACAGTAACCAATTACACGTAGCCCAGGATGTTGTGTGCACTAAGTCTGTTTGTTTAGTGTATTGTTTAGTATGTGATCTCAGAAAACTGGATTAGTTGATCCATCTTTAGTTAATTACAATTATTAGTAATGCAAATAGAATCATGGTCTTTCCTCTAACCTGTGTTATGTTTGAGCTTCTGAAGAAAGGAAACTGACTGTAAGAGGAATTAACACTCTAGCTCTGCAATTTATCTATGAAATTAAGCACTGCTTGAAGTGCAAACTAGGTACCTTAAAGTAACTATGTAGTGTTTGCAGTCTTCTTCATGTTTTCTATAGAAAACATTTTCTTTCCCCAACACAAAAACAGTTGAACTTTGAATAATTCAAAGATGCTCACAGTCTTACCTATCACAGCTGCTTTCCGGATTGGTTGAGGAGATGCAGTCTTCCAGGATGCCCCATTGGGCAACATCCATTTTTCTGTAATTCTTTGGGCAAAGAAAGCATATTGCAATGCTTTAGCCTGGCCTGAAGTCAAAAGAAGGAGAAAAAGCTCCCGTTCTTTGGAAATTCCTTTCACGAAGGGCAAGTACACTGAAGCTTCCACAGCTCGAAAGCACATTTCAGGTGAGAGGCATCCTGCAGCCTGTTTCTTCACCTCCACACGTGCATCATGTAGGATGGCTTCCATATTAGGGAGTTTGGGAGTCTGTTTCAGAGAGAGTCTGCGAGGTCCCAATGGCTGACCTAGAGAGGGCAAACAAATCATCTCATAAAACAGGCCAGCTTAGAAATCAGTTTCTTTTTCTCTGTACAAGAAAACCAATAACAATGTAAATGCTTTGTTGCCCATTCTTAAATATATTTAATGCCACTGTATACAGTAGTACATATTGTGATGTGAAGTATGCATGCACAGTGTTGTGATAATGGTATTCAGTGAAATTTACTTTAAGTGGGTGGTTAGGATTGCAGTTTATAGGTAGTCCTTGACTTATAGCTGGTTGCTTAGCGACCATTTGAAGATACAACCAAAACTTCGAAAAAGGTACTTACAACCCATATTCAAGGTTCTGATAGCTGCCCCACTCATGGTCATGTGACTGCATTTCGGATGCTCAGCAAAGGCCTGCATTTATGGCTGTTTGCAGCATCCTGCAGTCACTTGATCACAATTTATGATATATATTTTTCCCGGAAACTGGTGTTTGCTTCCAGTTTCTGGCAAAAACTGCTCATTGCAGACAATGGGTTTGTTTAACTACCTGGGCATTCGCTTAACAACCATATATTCACTTAATGGCCATAGCAAAAAAATGTTGTAAAATTGGGTCAGTCATGTGATGACCCATTTAACAACCAGCAAGAATTACAATTGTAATTTCAGACTCATTTATGGTTGTAAATTAAAAACTATTGTATTGCCTAATGCTATGTTTATTTGGAAATGCAAATAAATGCAATTTAGATGAGCATTAATATAAAGAATTCAATTTGTATAGTAATCTAGTCATCAGTCTGGCCCCCCTAAACCTCTTTTCCTTATCTTCTACCAAAATTAGAGCAATGAAATAAGTTGCTCTTCAAAGAATCCTGAGAGTTGCTGAGCATTTTTAATTATAAAAATGATTTAATGGTATTTCTTCCACAGAAAGAGTATTTCAGAAAATATAGCAATTTAAATTTAAAAGAATTGTAACTTTCATGTTTGCTGAGAACTTTAAAACATTATTTCAACAGAGACTGCCTTTTGTATAAAAGGGAAAATAGCATAAACAAAACTATTTCATATATTTTAATTATCTTGAAATTTAAACCATAGTTAATAAATATTAAGACAATATAATAAATTATAGTCCTGGATCAGTTTGGAAAAAAATATTAATGTACTTATGTTCTATAGAACAAGAGTCCCTGAAAGATATGCATTTCTGGAAAGGTTTTAAATATTTTTCCTGGAGTTTTCCTATTTTTGACTTCAAACAAGATGTTCAGAAAAAAAAGGTTTCTTATATGATTTGAAGAATCATAAAACTTATGGGATGTAAATTACAATCCATGTCTATTTGTAGAAACCAAATGGCAGGTAACCATTTTGTAGACTATGGTAACTAGGTAGATAAATCATATTTCCCTATCTCCTCACTCCTAAAGCACCATTGGTAAAGACAGTAAAACTATGGTAATGCCAGCAAAATGTGCCTTTCTAGAAAACTGTCTTAGACGTGGTAACATTTCTGTATAAAGACCATGCACCAGCTTGTTGTGACCCTGTGATATCAGATATATTTAACGGCTGAACTGATTTATTTTTGGTCCATCTGCAGGGCATTTGAAACTGTTTTTCCCCATTAACAGGAACACTTGTGTCGCCCTGCAGCCTTGTCCTTGCAATTTCTCTCTTCTAAAGGAAGAGGCAGCTTGAAACATTTTCCCTTGCTCCTATGGGAATCTCTGTGAGCTTATTTTATTTTATTTTATTTTTGTATGCAAGACAAAAGCATACAAGATGAAATAAGAATATGGATGGTGTGTGGGCAAGCAATTTACAGTATTTTATTACTTTTTCATATGGAATAGTGATGAGTGGACGCTTCTGGTGAGGCAGTGTATTCCTCATGGCTGGCATGTTTGGAGATAATTGCTGATTATCTGCAAACAGCTTTTATAAAATGAAAATAGTATTGATATGAAAATTGCTACCGTAATAAAGGTAAGACTTGAAGCATTCCTGGCTTGGTTTACGCACAGAATTCATAAACTGACAGGATTATTTTTTGTTATGTTCCTCTCTTCTATCAAGAAGTCTAGAATAGCTATAGTATTAATATGAAGCTAGCCATTGTCCAGATTGTATTTAATAATGGCACAGTAGTTGCCTTCCTGGAACTTAAATAAGCTGCCATTTATTGTTTCCATGAACACTGAGAATGATGACAGAAAGCGACATTATTTTTCAAAGTTTGGTGCCATCATGTGGACAAACTGCAGAGTGTGCTGAGAAAAGCAACTGATGCAAAACATTATCCACCCAAGTCAAACATTTTTTGTTTGTTCACACTAGATTTAATTGAATTAAAAATAATATTTCCTGAAATACAAGTTGCATTTGAGACATCTGTATCTCCATGCATGTACGTAAGTGAATCCCTAGGGCAACCCAATATGTATTTTTGAGAAGAAATGCCAACTGACTAAAACCTAGTAAATATAGATAGAATCATCACTTCAGTGTGTTTACAAGCTAACTGGTTAAATGTGGAAGCCTGTGTGTATGAAGTATATATCATTAATCACTGTCTTCTTCAGAGAAACAGTGAAAAATATGGCAATTTATAGGTATGTGGGAAAATACAGTTTCTAGATCTAGCTTATTTTCTTGATACTTAAGAAAAACATGTTGACGAAACCAGTGCTTTGTTATTCAAAAGACCAGGGAATCAATACCACAAGAACATTAAAGCTAATTTTATAAAAAATGGCTATAATAACAGAGTCTTGCAAGTCTGATTGAGCTGTATCTCTTCCCCTTTCTCATAGTTCAATGAATTGGGGAGGCTGACCACTTCTGAATATGCTCTTCCAGACTTAAAAAATGCTACATCCCCTTGGACTTCGGCAAAGATCCTGCAAACTAATGTCAAGGTTATCTTCCTTACTATCCACATTTATAAAACACATAGTCCTCAGCTTACAACCACAACTGAGCCCCAAATTTCTGTTGCTAAGTGAGACAGCTGTTAATTGAATTTTGTTTCATTTTATGACCTTTCTTGCCCATATTTATTAAGAGAATTACTGCAGTTGTTAAGTTAATAACACGTTTGTTACTAATCCGGCTTCCCCATTCACTTTGCTTGTCAGAAGGTCACAAGATGTGATTACATGACTCTGAGACACTGCAATCATCATAAATATGAACCGGTTACCAAGCGTCCAAATTTTTTATCACATGATTATGGGATTGCTGCAGCGGTCGTAAGTGTGAAAAATGGTGGAAAAGAAAAACATTTTAAAATGGTCATTTCCTACTTTGTAGAAGTAGTATTTGTGAATGCTATTATAAAATGATTGCTTATTCGCAAAGTGGATGCCATGACAAATATAGTGAATTATAAAAGATCAATTTATCAAAAAGCTATTAGACATTGCCAACAAATGATAGTGAGAGAGAGAGACAGAGAGACAGAGACACAGATTATAAATCTGATTTTCAGTTATAACGTATCTGGCTATTTTTAACTTTTCCCTGCTTGATCCCCAACTCCTAAAGAAATACACTACAATTTTTAATTAAAAAAACCTTGTACCAACCAATGGTAACATCAGCTAAATAATTCTTTCCACTGGTTGGTATTTTCTTCTGGGAATTTGTTGTATTACATTTTGCCTGGTACAACTGAATGTTCTTACCTGATACTCTTTGTGCTAACTTTATAGCTGCTTCAACTGTATTTTCTTCAACAATCTCATCTAAAATCCCCAGTTTCAGTGCTTCAGTAGCTGGCACATGTTTACCTGGCAAATAGAAATATGACTTTTTCATTTAGGGTTCACTTAAATTCCACCTGCTCCTTGGGAGTTTCAAGGTGTGTTATTAGTAGACTACTTTAAGCACACTAGACCAAGGGTCTCCAAACTTGGCAACTTTAAGACGTGTGAACTTTAACTCCCAGAATTCCTCAGCTAGCCATGAGAAATTCTGGGAGTTGAAGTCCACAACTCTTAAAGTTGACAAGTTTGGAGCCTCCAGCATTAAACAAAATTGGTAAATCTTTGACTCCACAGTCATGTGTTAGAACAGCATATTAAAATAATAGAGAAAGAGAAATCCAATAACATCATAAGCACAAAGGGAATACTATCTACTAAACTGTAAGGCACAAGTGGGCCAGATATTCTACAGCAGGGGTGTCAAACTGCTGGCCTGTGGGCTGGATGTGTCACAAGGAAACCGCGCCTACCCCATTGCCGGCAATGGGGAAAAAGCTCCGATACGTCGTGCGACGTCACATGATGTCGCGAGTTTGACATGTCTGTTCTACAGGTACCTTCTGTCCCACAGCAACCACCTAGAGAATAAGGATGCTTGTCAGCTCATTATTGGGCTGCTGTGCTGAAACATTCGAATTGATAACTACATGATGAAATTATAACTAACAAATCAGCAGGGATCAGGTGACAGTAAAGACAAATACAAGCCTATAAATAATTGGCTCTGGCCTAGGTTCTCGGTTATCAATGTCATTCAGGGATTAACTAAGTGGCTTTCTGATTGTTCATACCTATTTAACATCATGCTGAATGTCAAATCACAAAACTGATGTTCTTGAGCTGAATGGCACAAACAAGCTGTCACTGATATTTTAGCAAAACACAAACTTTTAATTTATATCTTTTTTAAAATAAAAATTATAATCAATATAAGGCCAAAGCAGTACTAAAGTTTTAAAAATAACATCCAAGAAATTCACTGCTTCACCCAGGTTTTGTTGACTACATAATAAGTCCAGCAATGAGACAGAATACAATGATGTTGTGACAGAACAGTGCTAAATCTAGAAACATTCAGAAATCATGTATTTGCATGAGATTCACAGTCTCATTCAAAATAAAGCTGAAAGCCAAACCTAGGTTGGAATAACAGAACTCCCCAAAATATATTTTTCAGTCTTCTCTGTAGGATTGTAAGTAAAAGTGATATTCTTAAAAGTAAGCTGAAATTCCTCTATCAACACACTCATTTTCAGGTATACATCTTAGTGAAAAGTCCATCTAAAGTGCTGCTAATTTATCAGATCTTTTTTAGCTGCTACCTAAGATTTGTTAGCTAACATTTCAGATGATAAATCTAACAAACTCAGAAAGTTTAAAGCATGTTTTACTGTAGTCATACTGTCCTATATTTCTGGCAGGCATATTTGGTATTACATAAAAACTGCAACATATGCAAATATGCCATATATTATTTGCAGACAACACATGTGTATTCACAAATGAAAGAATTTACCTGTGATGATCATATCAAGTGCAGCTGGTACCCCAATCAATCGTGGAAGCCGTTGAGTCCCACCAGCTGCAGGAAGTAAACCTATTTTGACTTCTGGCAAACCAACTTGAGCCTGAAGTGAGGATGAAATATTTGTAAATATTTACAATATATAAAACATATAGCATCTTCTCCTCTAACTTTTTTTTAATAAAAAAACTGCTCTATGTAAGCCTATATGTGGATATATATGTATAATGTAAGAAAAGATCAACCGATCTGGGGAAAAGTTATATTTCAAAATCCTTTTCTATACTTAAAATTATACATTATGGTTGGTGTATCATCATGCAAACTTTGATTCCTGGATCAGTAACACAATCTTACTTATCTAAGTGGATTTCTCTGTAAAATAATTTTATTAAATTTTACAAAGCATAAGCATAAAAATAACTTAAACTAACAATCAAAAAATGATAAATAATAAAAAGAGACTAGAGATAGAAGTGTGAAAAGGTATAAAGAAAGGAAAATCCAAATATATCCAAAGAATGACTTCTGACTTCGTCCTCCAAGGATATAAAGAATGCTTACATTTGACTCTTCGTTTAAGAGTAGACTATAATGTCTGTTTCCCCCCCAAAGAAAAGGAGAAAAATAATTTCCCATTTTTAAATTTTAATAATTATCAAATCCATGTGTCAAATTTGTTTTTTTCCATCTCCTGCAAAATTTCCACAAAAGACTTTCAACTGTAGGTGAATTCCTTCAATGATTCCAGCTTTGTCACCTTTATTAACCGTTCCTCTACTGAGTGTATCGTAGGCCTTTCCAACACTGAGCATACAAAAGGCATACTGCTATTATCATATATAACAACAAAACACTGTGATTTTTCCACTGGTTTATCCATAAAATCTAACAAAATTTCCAGTCTAAATTGTACATAATTGTTCAAAATTTGTTGAATTACATTACTCATTTCCATCCAATATTATTTAACTCTTTTACAAATCTATCAAAGGTGATAAAGGATTCCTATTTAAATCTTACAATGGGGTTCTCTCATTAAACTAGTATCAGTGGGTTTCCTCATTAAACTAAGCCAGTGGTGGCGAACCTATGGCACGGGTGCCAGAGGCGGGACTCAGAGCCCTCTCTGTGGGCACGTGCGCCGTCGCCCCAGTCCTAGGCCTTCAGCTGGTTTTTATAAAACCTTTTCACTTTAGGCCTCCGCCGCTGTGTGCAAAAAAAAAAAAAAAAAGGTTCAGTCAGTCAATTTCAACTTTTCGCGGGGAAAAAAAAGATCTTGCAAAGTTGGAATTGATTGATTGAACTTTTTAATCCCACCCAGTCTGCCGTTACCACCGCAGCCACACCCACCCAATGGGCCATGCCCACCCAATGGGCCACACCCAGCCAATGGGCCACACCCACCCGGCACTCGATGATGCATAAGTGGGTTTTGGGTTGCAGTTTGGGCACTCAGTCTCTAAAAGGTTCGCCATCACTGAACTAAGCTATAATGTAATGAAATGTGAACCACTGTTTATGACTCATGAAATTTCAGAAATGACTGAACAATTGAAAAGCACAAATAATTTCTCTGCAATATTGACAAAACAAATCACCAATAGTAAAACTAACACAAGGCCTTATTATTTTTCCATACTTAATGATGGAGATTATTATAGCCAATTTCAAGCTATACATCTAAATGTATCTCAATGTATAACTTGATTATGTATACCTGAACTGGTTTTTCTTTCTCAGGAATAAATCTATTACCTTTTTATTTAATTCATTTAATTACCTTTTTATTTAATTTATGATTTAAATCTTAAGTCTTGGGGGTCCAAGGCCATGGCCACAAAGGTATTTAAATGGGGTCCATGGTGAAGAAAAGGTTGAGGACCATTGCTCTGTACTACAGGTAGTCTTCAACTTACAACCATTTGTTTAACAACAGGTCAGAATTATGACAGTGCTGAAAAAAATGACTTAAGATCTGTCCTTGAAGTTACAACTGTATAACTGCTGTTAAGAGATTCCTATAAAGGCTTCACCATGTAACTATTTATAGACTTGTTCCAGCTATATTGAGCATTTTTAATTCCTCATAGTTTTAACAGGAGAATATGGTACATACTTATATCTCCTGTTCATGAAACTGGAATTTAAGAGGTCTTATCTTTGACTGGAACAATTCCCTAAAAGAGAGTGTGCCTCACAATATTAGTATCCCCATTTCTCTTGTATTCTTTTTCCTACAAGAATCCTTGTTTAGTGATCACAATTGGAACTGACACCTCAGTCGTTAAGCAAAGTAGGTACTGAGTGAAACAGTGACTGGGCTTATGATCTTACTTACTTAAAGCTTTCCTTTGCTTTACAGAGCTGTGAAGGACATAAATGCAAGAATTGATCATAAAGTACTTTTTCAGCACTGTTGTAACTGCAAATGGTAGCTAAATGAGGCAGTTGCTAAATTAGGACTACCTCTGTTGTTCTATAATAAGTACCCACTGCCTTGATTACATACTATTCATTTTATAAGTTCTTTTTTGATTCCATTGGAGTTATTAATCTTATTGAAATAGCATCTACACAGTAAACCACAATGATACCATGCACACTATGGCACAATCTTGCAAATACCACATAAAGTAATTGCAACACGAAGTATCATTCCCCTGCCTCCAGTGTCCATAATCTTCTGTTTCTTCATATATTAGTATGCTGGGATTGATATCTTTACATTTTTAATAGAACATTTGATAATTCATAGGTACTTGGTTGGGAAGGATACATAGATATCAGGGGGTCCTAGCTGGGGTATAGGTTGGAAATGATATTTTAAAGACATCTTGCCTTCATGTTTGCAATCCTATAATGACAGCCCAGTGCCAACTCCAGGCCTCCTCCGAAAGCTATGCCTTCAATAGCAGCCACAAATGGTTTTTCACTCTTCTCTATAAAAGCAACTACAGATTCTAAACTTAGCATATCTCCTGGATTACTAATGGAAAATCCTCTGATATCAGCACCTAAAAAAAAATGAACAAAATTCTGAGAATCCATGATTGCTTCAAGTAACCACCTCATTAAAGACTTGTGCTAATTAGTACAGAACCAAAATGTACTGTAGATTGACATACTTCAAATGGGGAAGGTAATCGTGATACAAGATTTTGCTTAGTTAATTTCTGTACAACTCAACTCAATTCAAATATAAAAATAAAACACTTCAGTAATGTACAATATATGTCATTTTTTTGCAGTGCGAAAAAGTGGGATTTTGAGAAAGAATGTGGGAAGGCTGAGAATGGGAATGAAAATTGACTTAAAAATGAGGAAATAAAGGGTGAGCTTTTTGTAGATAGCAACTCAGCCAACGTAAGAAGAAATCTGAGAAGTATTTTGAGTAATTGAAAGAGATGTTGCCTTAAATTATTCATGATAAATGTGGCTAAGAAATTCTTCTGATAGTTTCCAAGATTCTGTATTTACCAAAGATTGACATTAGAATACCTTACTGAAATCTATGTAGTTCTTGCATTTGGGATCTTGTATAGTTAATCAACATTTTTACCCGATAAATTTATGAATGTAGCTACTGAACAAGGAAAATCCAAGATAACTATATATAAGATTCAAAATAATGTTTAACAAGGCTTTTTTTTAAAAAAAAGAGAGAGCAGAGATATAAATTCTACAAGAATAAATAATGAAGAGAGCAAACATAGACTCTGATCTGGTACATCATGGTAGAGGTGGAGATATGGGGCAGTTGAATGATGAAAGTATGGGTGGAATGAACCACATTTCCCAACTCTGAAGGGAAACAAACTGAAATATTTAATACTGTATATCTATAATCAACAGAGGATACTATTGTCCAGTGTAAATGTAAAGCAGAGAAGAAAATGGAAATGTCTAAATATATGAATTAAAAATTCAGCTAAGTGCTATAGGATGATGAGATTCTGATCCATTGGGGGAAAAATCCCAAATGACCTAATCTATAAACCATGACCTTATTAGTTGGGCTGTTTACTCTTAGCTTGGTTGGCAGTTCCTTGAGTGGGAAATTGTTTACTTCTGGACTGTTGGTCTCATGTTAATCTTGATGTTAATCTATGTTCATCTGGGTGTTTATTGCTGATGGGAAGGTATTCTGGTCTTTTTGTTCATCCATTGGTTATCAGAATGAACAAAGATGGAAGCTATATTAAGGCAGCACATATTATACTGTGAAAGTGAGCATCACACTAGTCCACATTGGAGCCAGTGGGCAAGTTGTGGTTTTGATGGGAGAATATTTCAGATGCTTCTGAGGACAGGATATTACGAAGCAAAAACAGCATGAAGGCAAAGAAAAATGTATAGCGATATAAAATTGATAATAACAGAATTTCTACAAGTGCAATTACTGGAAATAGGAATTTTAAGGTGTAGATAGTAACATATTTGGAAACAAAATATGATACAGAATTTCTTGGAATCTTTCAAAATCCTTCCCTCAGCAATTTTTGAAGAAACATATGAATTCATATTTACTTGGATGATTTACCCTAACCTATTTACTTGCAGACATTGTACAAAATTGAATTGAATCAAAGGTTCTTACCTGCACTGAATTTCCCATTTGCTCCACAAATCACAACAGCTTTCACAGTGGGGTCAACGTTTGCACGATTTACTTCTTGTTTTAAAGCCCGTAATGTCACAGCACTAAAATAAAACAGTCATTTACAGTGTAAGAAAAAAGATACAGCTGCCCAAGTGTCAATATAAAAGAAAGAATTCTTCAAGTAATAGTTCAAATAGGTTGAGGTACAAGACAAAATCTTGACAATTTACTTCAATAACAATAATCTACTTGAAAGGTTAATCAGTGTCCATAAAACAGATTCATTCAGAACTAATACCGTAGTTTGACAGCTCTTTAAAAATGACTTAATAGATCCAGGTTAAAACAAATCTGGACAATTAGACTTCAGCAAAGGAATAAAGCAAACAATAATTTCTTGCTGCCATTTAGTGGTTATCCAGATTTTTGAAATGTAGCTCTAATAAGTATAATTTTCATCTTTGGTTCATGAGCTCTCACTTCATGTACACTATCAGTACAATGGCCTCTTATACTGATAGTCATAATATGGTAATATATTTATTTCCAATGGTTAGAATTCCATAATATTTATATATTTGTCATTTTCTATTTACTTCACTTATCGAGGTCAAGATCTACTGCAATGTATTCTTTAATATATATTGCAACATCAAAAACTATAACAATTGTTTTATTTATCTCTCCCTGCCCCTGTTTCAAACCTATCCCTGCATTCTTATACCATCTTTCTTCTGTGTAGCTTAGACTTCTCTTTGCCTTTTGCTAAAAATTGTGTTCTTAAAATAATTCATAAATCTGACACATTGTTAATACACGAAGATTGAGAAGATTAAAATTGCCACTAGAGGTAGCTATAACACTAGCAAGAATTTATCGTATATTAAGTAAAGAATTGAATGATTTTTTTTATCATTTCCAGGATTAATGGAAATTGAAGGTAATCTAATAATCCAGGTATTTGATGCATGAAAGATACGTGTATTGTTCATCACATGTTGCAATGCCAATTTTCATCCAGTCCACAATAAGTTTGATACCAACTTCATTTAATTATTTTGTAATTTAAAACAAAACAAAATAAAAATGCCAATCACTGTAAAGATTGGGACATCAGTTATTATGAAATTTTGACAAGTTTTAATATACTACTGGTATATATGTCATCTGACTCTAGACTAATAGGTAATTAACATAGTATGTATGATTGATGCCATATTTTGCTCAGAGAATTGTATCATATAAACATGTTCCTGCAATAATAAAAAGTGAACACCTTAACTGAAATTGTTCACACCCTATAACAGTAGTGGCGAACCTATGGCATGCATGTCAGAGGTGGCACTCGGAGCCCTCTCTGTGGGCATGTGTGCTGTTGCCCCAGCCCCGCCTCCCTCCGTAGCCCCCTCCTCATCAGCAGCCTGCCTGGAGGAGAGCCGCCCAGGCATAGCCCACGCGGAGCAGCGCAGCCAAGCACATGGCAGCAAGGCATCAGGGACAAGACTCCGCCCTCATACCCCACCACGTGCAGATGATGCTGCGGAGTGTGGGCGGATGGCGTGGCCACCATGGTGCTGCAAGGCTGCCTGGGTGATCTGTGGTGAGTGGCCCTGCGGGCGGGCGAAGCAGGAGGCGGGCTGGGGGGGCGGGCCAGTTTTTGGGCACTCGGTCTCTAAAAGGTTTGCCATCACTGCCGTATAAAGTATTTAATTTACTATATTTAATTTATACTTAAATTATACTTTAATTCATTAATTCATATTTAAAAATCACAAATATTATTATTATTATTATTATTATTATTAATAATAATAATAATAATAATAATAATAATAATAATAATAATAATAATAATAATAATAATTTAGTATGACATATTAGAATGTCTGGCATATAATAGGGCATCTTCATATCATAAACAAAATGCAAAATCTGGAATACATGCTACAAATGTTTTATTAAGGTTGAAAAATAAAAACAGTTAATTTAGTAATACATAGTAACTGAGCATTGCATAATGGGATTACTGATCTGAGTCAGCTGAATAGAATCCAAAGTCCTGAAAACACCAAGGTTTATATATTAACCAGAACTCTTTCCATGATATTTTCCCCCTGCATAATCATTATTGTGCCAACATTACTGTATATTCTGAAAGTGGAATTTATATAATTTACTTCATTTTTAAATATAATTATTTTCCACATTTTACTGTATCAAGAAAAATTGAAAGTACAATAATATTCGTTTTAAAATTTATCTTTAATTTAGGTATACCAATGAACTGAATTTATTGTTTTTGCTACTTAAGCAGTAGAATATCAACAGTTGATAAGTCCATTGGAACTGGGCAAAATAAAATTTCATTTTTGCATAACTATTGGATCACATTCTACATTTAAACCAAGTAATATACAAAATTTTCTTAAAATAAAAATATACAGTATAATATAATCAGATATGTCTCACAAGATGTTATTATGTAAGAATGAACTAATAGTATGCTTTAAAAGCTTCTTTATACTTTGAATTATATGGTCTACATTTTGGTGACAGGGTTCCACTAAATTCAGTGGGGCTCACTCTTACTTCTGAGGTTGTGCATAGAGTGCTGGATCTGTAATTTTATGCGTGGTAGCACTAAAATAACTACCTAACCATGGGAAGTGACTGAGCACTAAATAATAGCACTAATCTCTAATCCTAATAGAATTTTAAGAAACAATTTTCAGAAAAAAATGAAATAAAATAAAAGGCAATTGAATAGATACAGGATTAAAAAAAATTATAACTTCTAAGTAGGAACTGTTGGAGATTAGCACTTTTTTACATATTCACAGGTAAAATCCATGGAATGATTGCTGTCCTGGTCTAGTTAGAGTTTAGTTTTGGATCATTAGCTGATTAATAATGAATAAACTTGGACTAAAGTATTTTTTTCTTGGCATCTAAACTGGCTCAAATTGGTTGTATTCTCATAGGGGGTTGAAGAATCTTAAGTAGGTGGGCCATAATATATACTGTTTTCAATGTTGATGCCCTATTTAAAGTTCAAACTCACTGTGCAAAAAATGAATTTCCATATTGCCCAACTCTGACTTAGTTAAACATCAGTTTTGCTATTGTGGAAATAGGGAGCCCATGTGATGACTGTGTAGGATGTGAAACTTTGATGCTTTTTCCCACGGTCTTATATTTCTTTGTTTTTTGTTATATTTCTTTGTTTGTTCTAGATTCTTCAGAGAAAAACCCAGACTTGGTTTAAGAATTTACTGACAGGTGGTATATTTGCATTCCAGTACACTTTTCCTCCTCAAATCCAGTGTGCAGCATAGTTTGAATGATTAGTACTTGGATGTTAGTCCGAAACAAACAAACAAACAAACAAAAATACCTGGGCTATAGGCTAGAGAAAAAGCAAACATTTCTGCCCTGTGGCCAAGTAATTTACACTATTGTATCAATATAATCACCAGGAACCAAGCTTGACTGAAAGAAACTTAACAAAAAGATAATAGACCAGCAATAAAGTTGGTTCCTATGCATTTTTCATGGAATAAATCTAACTGAATCCAAATATGCAAGTTTACTAGTTACCTGAACAACATTCCTTTGCATACGTTTATCAAATATAAGCAAATTCAGTGGCACATAGCACTATTGGTTCATTGGGGAAACACTGAAAATCCATCCAACTGGGATGATACTTAATTAAGATCCATCAAATTAACCCAAAGGGGTGTACAAGGTTTCACTTTTTCGAGAACTTTTCATGGACACGATTATTCACTTCCGACTAAACAGGTATGGGACTATGCTGGTAACTTTTCCAGTCTTTCCCCATAATTACCTGATTGTATTGAGCGGAGGATTACATAGTCGAATCACTGACACTTCAGGAGCTCCCCGCACGTATTCAGCCATAATTTTCGAGAGATCGTTGCCGAACAGCAGGACAACAAATGCTGGAAATTTATTCGGGCAATAAGCAGGGGAGGGGGGCCGAGCCTGTGAAAGCAAGAACCTGACAAGTGGGCGTTTGCCGTTTTACAAGTGCGCGCGCATTAAGAGGGAGGTTCCGACTGGAGCAGGAAATCCAGACAGAAGGCAGTGCATGCTTAAAGCAATCCAAATTCTGTAGAGTCGACTTAACGCTGAAATTATTTTGATTTAAATTAGGGCGGTCAGCATGGTTTTACACCGGGGCTGCTTTCTAGCAAAGAGATCTATAGAAAGAACAGTAATGGGGGCTGAAAAATTACAAGATCACTTGTCTGTTCCATTGAAGTCAATGCAAAATACATATAAATACGGAGTGGAACGGAATAGAAATAGGATGATATATCATACGGGTTTCTCTTGTAAATGCCTTCGTGTGCCTTTTATATTATTCAAAAAGATTTTCTAGGATTTTTTTCCTGATTTCGGATAATTGTGAAGAGCTTAGAGATATAAGTGATTTAGTGCTTGTATATACCTAAATAAATGGAAATAAAATGGTAATAGTGATACCTTCTTTAATGTTTCTTTGGGTTTTTTAACAAAAAGTATTTTAAAGTCATTTTAGGCCATCTCCTAAAATGCACAAGATAAATCATTCAAGAGGAAGAAATAGCTAGACATGTTATAAGATGCAGCCTTTGCACTTATGGACTGAAATGTATTATTTGCAGCGGAGAACATTCGTTCCAATCATTAATTGCAATTCAGAACGGTCAACTAACTTTTTCAGACACGTTTTATCAAATATAGGTGCAGAATTTACTAGATTGCAAGGATAAAACGCAAATCCAGTACTCGTGAAGGTTTTCTGGAGGGGATACATGATTCAATCCAGAATATCCTGTTCCCTAATAGAAATGGAAATGAGCACCGCCCCCTATGATCGGCAACGACTAGCCGAGTAAAATCCGCAGGGATTCCTTTACCTTTCCCCCCAATAACAGATGTAACAGCTATATACTGTAGGTATTGTTGTGTAGATAAACATCCTATTGAGTTCAGTGGGCTTATTTGCAACTGGAACACACAAAACAAGTGCAGACTTTTTTTAAATCACCCGGTTGACAGGAATTAAACAACTGATCAAATCGAACAAGCCACATAAAGGAACATTAGCAACCGTTGCTGAGGCCCATTCTACCTCACCTTTCTTATCAAGCAGTAGAGGGTGTCAAACTGCCGGCCCGCGGGCCGCTTTCATCATACCGAAGCCGCGTCCACCCCATTGCCAGCAATGCAAAAAGAGTCGCGGTATGTCGCGACACGTCACATGACGTGGTGAGTTTGACATCCGTGGAAGCTACACTGTAAAACTTACGAACGGAAAGACGAAGCCACACATAACTAAAGGCTTGATATTTTTTTCAATAATATGAAAATCAGCAACGAGGAATCAAAACACCTGATTCAACACTTCCCTTTTCTAGGTTTAAAGGATTTTCGTTTTCAAAGTCATGGGCAGAAAACACGAACTCAGACAACGGGATACTTATACGGTAATAGCAACAACCCTTTGACATGGAGGACAAGGGAGCATCTTTTCATTGGTTTGTGAGACTAGGGCAGGGGTAGGCAACCTCGGCTCTTTTATGACTCATGGACTTCAACTCCCAGAATTCCTGAGTCAGCTATGCTGACTCAGGAATTCTGGGAGTTGAAGTCCATGAGTCATAAAAGAGCCGAGGTTGCCTACCCCTGGACTAGGGGGCTATCTCGGGTTTATTTATGCAAATATGTCACCGGGAGTACAGTGAAGAGAAAGCACAGCCTGCCGGGCTTAGCATCACGTTAACAGTGATTCAATTCGAGCATTTCAGGCCTCACTCCCGAATTCCACCGTTGGCAAAGGATCACAACACTCCTGCAACCTTAGCTACGGGGTGATGGCATAGCCGGAAGTACATTGATCAAAAGCGAATTTATAGGAGGCAGTGCAGTAGCTGTACTCTTTTCTGTCAGGTGATGCCGGAAGTGATGCAATGTTGACGACCCGGCAGGTGGGAGGAGGACCAATGGCCGACGGTGGCCGATTGAAGACGGCAATCAGGCAAGTAACGGGCGCCGCGAAACGAGCTCTTCGGGAATGTGCGTCTCTCTTGTGATGGCTTCTGATCGTGGGGGCATCAGGAGGCACTTTGGGATATTCAGAGCTGCCTGCGCTGGGGTGTTTTTTTTTTGGCTTTGCCGTGTCTTGTTGGCCAAAGGAGTGTTTCCACCTTTGACATGGATACCTGGCTACGTGGTAGGGGCAGGACCGCCGTAGTCATTGCAGCACCGGCTCTGCAGATTCTCACCATTAGGCGCGCATCATCTGTGTCCGTTGTTGATCAGACAGAAAGTAAAGCACGTTTGTAACATTGGTTTTTTGTTTCCATAGTTAGGAATCTTTTCTGGAAAGCAGTCTGCCCGTGTTCTACTGATTGTGTGTGTGTGTGTGGGGGGGGTAGAGGTGTGATGATACTTGAGAATAAAAATATGTTATACAACTGTACACATCCCACAATATGTTATTCTGTAGTATATGGAGTATCTTAAAAACCCTTTGGGGAGGGGGGAGAGTAATTCAAACTATACAGTGATAGGTTCTACTAAGTTCAGTGGGGCTAATTCCTAGGTAGTATGCAGAAGGTTGTTTTATCTGCTGAATAAAATGCATGCTAGTGATAAATTCCACTTAAACGTCCTTGTTCTACAAAACTTTGGGATGTGAAGGAATAATAGCACTACTCCCTAGCAATAATAACATAACAAATTTTCCTCCAAGGCAAAAGTAAGATAAAATATGGCCATGTATGAGTAAGAAACTTTGTTGATTAATAGTTTTGTTGTAATAGAACATGATTTGAACTTTGAATATAAATTGGCCCACATTAGCTGTATTCTCACAATTGTTGCAGAAGAAATGCAGACCATGCTAGACATCTCTTTAATGTAGTATATACCCTATTTTATTAAGGCTTCCTGATACTATTTCATTCAAATTCATTCAAATTCAAAATACTTGTTTTGGATCCCTTCAAACTAGATGCAGTAATCAGCAACAAAGATAACAAGACCTAGGTTAAAGAAATCCAAGATTTCATCTGTGTTTGACATGAAACCTGGGGCGAAAATAAATGAATTGGAGATTACTTGCAGTATTGTGCATTTTCTCACTGCCTGTTTTTACTTCTTCTGCATATTGTTAGTGAATACCTGAAATAGAAAAAGGGTATGGGGTAATGTTTGAAATTGAGTACTACTGTAAAAAAGGGAAGATAGAACTTTTTGTGCCTTCCTATTAAAAATGCTATTAAGTTCTACGGACTCTGTATTTTGGAAGTGGTGCAAATACATTGACTACCCAAATAAGTAGTAACGAAAAATTTCAAATTCTACCTCATCTCTGGAACACTTTGTAATGCTTTTTCCAGTATGCCTGGCAAAACAGAAGTAACATTATAAAATAAGAATGTCTTTTTAATGTTTTCTAATTTGTTCTGATCCTGTACTCATCTATTATACTTTTAAAGGAAAATTTTGTCTTGCAATTAATTTATACAGTTTTAAATGCTAGCAAATATATTCCTGATGCCGTGGAAAGAATGTATTATTTGCTATATTTTCTGTTATAGCTTTGTTCAAAAGATCTAATTAACACACAGTACTAAGCTAGAAGTTCTCAGCTTACCCGAGTAAGAAAATGATTTGGTTATGCTGTTTATAGCTGAACCTGAAATTTTGATTTATTTTTAGTTTAAGCCTTTTCCTAATTTGCAGCAATATGCTGCATAACCTGTTAAAACATTCAATTAAATTACAGTTTCTTGCTTCTTTTTCCAATTCCTTATTCTCTTGGCAGTAGTTCATGACTTCGCTTTCTTTACCGAGTCATAACTTCCAAATTTAAATACTGTCCCATAAAGTATAACAAAAATAGCTATTGTAGAAAACAATAATAGTACTCTGACAAATACACACAGGAAAAATATATCCTATGTAAAAATCCCACAAGCACATCCATTGACCCACAAATAACATAGTATATGTATCTATGCTGCCACTTTGTATAAGCAGGTTTTTAAGATGGATTTACCAAAATAGGTCCTTTTAATAAAATATAGATGTAGATTCCTAGCAGAAATAGAGAAAAAGTTACCTAAGCATGTGAGGCTCCAGTAAAAATATATGACATTGCATATCTTGTGACAAAAATATGTAAATAACACAAATTATGCAATTTACATCTGGCATGTGATGCAAGTGATGTGCACAGTACACAATTTGCATCATCATTGTCTTAAAATATTATCAGGGACATTAGAAAAGAGGCACAGAATCAGAAAATAAATCATGTTTTTTCCCACCTTACTACTCCTTGGGAATCTGTGTTTTGATGGATTAAAATATCTATAATTTTCTCGGCAATACTTTGCAAATTTTATGCATGCACACACAAATACAGATAAAATATTAATTAAAGAAACCGAGAATCACATAATGCACAGTACAGGTAGTAAGACACTATACAGTAAATAGTATGCCTATCTTAAGCAATGGATTTGCTTCAGTCTGGTCACATAATTTGCTTTGTCAAATTTTTCATCTCCATAAGTACTGGTTTGAAGTAATTTTAAGCTCAATGAGTTTGAGATTACTTGGTGAAGCTATCCAGTCTAGATGATCTTCGGGGGGTGGGGCAGTAGTTAGGCACCTTCAATGCACAGTTAGAGCAATCCTGCACCATTTGCTTAAAGTGCCAAACCTAGAAATGCTTTGACTAATGCTTTGTGAGGGTGCATTAAATGTTTTCCACAACATTGGCCAAATGAGGCTTTTCTTAGCCATCTTTCATAGCACAAATTCTGCAGGAAAAAGCTGGGAGGAGTTCCAGGCAGTCTGAGGCATAGCAACATGGTTGTTTTATATGAAGAAGTCAAGGAACCACGGTGCTTCATGAAGCAGCTTTTATAGCAATGGCGAACTGCCTGAGCTTGCTGCATCATATTGGCATTCAGTATCAACCAGGAAGACACTATTGTCTGCTATAGTTTTGATCTTTATTTCAAATTAATTGCACTGAAAAATTGTTAGCTTATTATGTTTAATGCCATCTCTCCAATACAATGACTTTTTAAAAAATTGGTGTGGTCAAGTTAGTTTTTGACTGGCAGTTTTCTTGTCAAGGGTTTTTGGGAGTGGTTTGCCATTGTCTCCTTTCTATGGCTGATAGAAAGTGACTGGCCCAGGCAGGACTATAATTCACAATTTCTAGTTTCTAGCCTGGCCTCAACCACTGCATCAAACTGGCGCTCTTACTAATGGCTACTAGTATATATATTTTGAATGTTTTAATATAACTTAATATTTATTTTTATGTATTTAATTATTTTTTACATTTCTGAATTGCCTATTTCCTTCCAAGAGAGACTATGGGCAGTGTGCAATAAAACATCAAAATATAAAAACATATAAAAAATTAAAATGTTAAAGAGTTAAAATTTTAGAATTAGAAATTTTAATTTTTAAAAAAATGTTAAGGAGGCAAGAATAATTAGACCTTGTTAAAATTATTTGACAAAGGCAAAAGAAGGGCTGTCATGGCACGAACTAACCCCACGACTGTGCTCCATTCCATGCAAGGTCACAGAGCCATGTTTTAACCCATTTTTGGAAGGCCAGGAGAGTGGGGGCCCGCCTCACCTCTGGAAAAAGTATGTCATAGACTAGACCCTGCCTGTCAAAATTCTTTAACTGACGGGGTCTGTAACATACCTTTCCTATCTGATTGGGTGGGAAGGACCAATGTAATGAGGTGAAGCCAGTTCTGTAAGCCTGGCCCCATGCCATGTAGGGCTTTATAGGTCATAACCAACAACCTGGACCCGGAACTAAACTGGAACCCAGTGCAGTTTGCAGAGCAGAGATGTTATAGATGCCCTTTTTTGAGCACCAAATATAGCTCCATATTTTGTACCAGCTAAAGTTCCAGATACTTTTCAAGGATAGCATGTTGCAGTAATCCAAATATGAAATGACTCTAGGGCATGGATGACCGAGGGGAGAGTCTCCCTATTCAGGAAGGGCGAACTGGCACATAACATGGAGTTGAGCAAAGGCCTTCGTAGCCATGGCTGCCACTTGCTTTTTGAGCAAGAGCTGTTAGTCCGAGATGACCCCCAAGTTATGCACCGGGTATGTCAGCCACTTTGTCTTACAAGGGGTCAGCTGAAGTCGTTCCTCATCCAAGCCTCTGCAGCCTCCAGGCACTGCAGAAGAATATCCACTACATCCAGTGGTGGGATTCAAATATGTGAACAACCGGATCTCACCTAGAGGTTTTATATAGATGTTAAAAAGGAGTGAAAACATCAAGCCCTGTGATAGCCCACAAAGCAGGGGCTGTAAGTTGGACCTCTCACTTCCTATTAATACTGATTGGGATTGGCCTGAGAGAAAGGAGGTGACCAAGCACAAAACTCTGCCCCCCCAATTTCCTAAGGATACCATGGTCAATGGTATCGAAAGCCACTGAGAGATCAAGAAGAACAAGATATATGCACCACTACCGTCCCACTCTCAGAGATCATCCAATGCCATTTTGGTCTCATATCTGGACCTGAAACCTGACTGAAAAGGGATCCAGAGAATCCATTTCCTCCAGGATCCTCTGGAGTTGCAGTGCCACCATCTTCTCAACCACCTTTCCCAAAAAGGAGAGGTGGGAAATTGGACAAATTGTCCACAATGGTAGGCTTCAGCGATAGCTTCTTGAATAGGAAGAAAACAAGTGCCTCTTTAAAAGGAGCTGGGAACACCTCCAAAATAATAAATTCCCCATTGCTTGGATCCACCACATGATATCTCCCAAGCAGCCTTAACCAGGCAGGAGGAGCATGTATCTAATGCATAGGTGGTAGCATTTGCATTCCACTGACCCTTGTCCACAAAATTAAACTGTTCCCAGATAAATAGATAGTTCTGTTCTCTGGGCACTTGGTATCCAACTGGAACAAATCCAAGTGATTTTATGCCTGGAGAATTCCTCTGCATGGGTCTGTAGATGGACATCTGCCCCCCCCCCTTTCTGGGGTGAGGGTGACCCTAAATGGGACCAATGGGGGGCATTCTGCGGGTGCAATTAGAGAAAAGTATTGATGCTAGGTTACTCTTACTGCCACAAGGTAGACCTTAATAACAGCCTTAACTCACGTTTGGTCAAGTTCGTTCTTTGTTTTCCCTCAGTGGTGCTTTAGGCATCTCTTGACCCTTTTCAACTCTCTTAACTCCTCTGCAAATCATGGGGTGTAATGGAAGTGATGGATCAGAAGATGCTGCCTAGGTGCGGTCCTGCCTCCCCAACTTTCTTTGAAATCCAGTTGGATCCATTAGTCATCGAGTGTGGACCAATTGAATGAGTGCAGTCTCTCTATTGGTGGGGGGTAGTGCAAGAGGATCTCAAAGTGACTAGGGTGTGATCTGACCTTTATTATGATCTCTCAATCACATTGTCACTGCTCCAACAAGAAAATCATGTCCCAGTAGAATGACCTGGGAGAGGCCCCTGGACTCCTAGCTATGAATAAAATGAAATATATTTGATTGTTTTTATATATGTTTTTATATTGCATAAAATGTACCTTAATACTCTATATGATCTAGAGGTGTATACTATAACAATGTCACACAGAAATGTGGCATAAAAATAATACAGTATATATAAGCTATAAATAAATAAAACAAACTCTGACAATGTTATATGGTAATATATTTGGCTGATTCTACATACATTTAACTTGTTGAAATTGCCTTCTAGTTTGCCCAAATCCACATTTTGGGAGGAAGAATCAGGCAGATGCAATCAGCAGGAATGCAATAAAATGAGCCATGAATTGTTGCCTTTGTATTGGAATTCACGATTTGAGAATGGTAAGTGATTACTTTTTACTCTGTGTAAAATTCTAGAGACATAAAACATCTTTTGAAGAGTAAATGTACAGCTAGTCCTTGATTTACCACAATTGAACCCAAAATTTATGTTGCTCAGTAAGACACTTGTTAAGTGAGTTGCCCTATTTGACAACCTTTCTTGCCACAGTTGTTAAGGGAAACACTGCAGTTATTAAGTAACACAATTATTAAGTGAATCTGGCATCATTATTGTCTTTGCTTGTCAGAAGGTTGCAAAAAATGATTACATGATCCCGGGACACTGCAACCGTCAAAAATATGAGAGTCAGTTGCCAAACATCTGAATTTTGATCACTTGACCATAGGGATGCTGCAATGGTCGTAAATGGGAAAAATGGTCATAAGTCACTTTTTTTCAGTATCGTCGTAATTTCCAGTGGTCACTAAACAAACTGTTGTGAGTCCAGGACTACTTGTACAAGTTATTAAAGGAATCTCATTAGAATTTATTTTATGCGATTAAATATCTTGCTAATCAAGGCTTCCTTATAGTAAGAATATAACTTAAGTTGACATTAATATAGTATGTATATTATATGAAGGACTTTAGGTAGAGAACTGAAAAAACAAACATGTAAGTAGAGAGTATAATTGAATAAGTACCACAAAACAATAAATAATTATAAAATCATTGAAAATGTATGGCACCCCTCCCCAGTCAGCTCAAACCAAATTAGGATAGGAATTCTTTTTGGTTTATTCAGATTAAAAATTGCTTTTAAATACTGTATATTTGGCTCTTTTCTTTTACCTCAAAAAAAGTATCAGTATGGAAAATTTTAAATAAATATGGGGGAATTCATTGTGATGAACTATAACCCTTTCCTTAAGTAGTGTTAATATAATAACATATAGTGAAAGATCTAGTTGTAATCAAGGATAAAATAAAATAAGTTGGATATAAAAGTATTGACAAGATTTAGAAGGGCCTTTGAAACAAGATTGAATGATAGGTAAGCATAAGAACTGAGCTACAGTGAGTTAACTAACTAAACTGAGCTGTGCCAATTGGAGTGAACTTAGCTTTGAAAAATAGTTTTCTTTGAATTCAATTATTACAAGTGCAAACTATTTCTAGATATTACCTAGAAACTCTTTAATAAATCCATTGCCCAAAATAATCAGGGTTGTGCATTTCTCCTTTTCATGTTTTTTTTATTTTTCCTTTGCATTTTTTTGTCATAGGGGCATTTAAAAAAAACAATCACACATGGGATTGGATTGACATTCTATTGTAAAATCTTACAAATCAATCTTGAAGACCTTCCATTGACCAAAGTGGCTTGACTGAGGTTATTGTATAGTGCTGATTGTAAAATTGTTTTGCTGCAGTTGGTAATCTATTATAATACTTATCCTTAGAAAACAAAGAGAAAGGCAGAAGATTGATAGTAAGAAAATGTGACGACTTGCCAGAGACTCATACATAAGGAAATAACACATAGAACACAATTTCTTGGCTTCCCTAATGTTCTTTGATTCCCTGTGTGTTAAACTCAACCTTTGTACCCTTAAATAAAGCTTAATAACCAGCAGTTGTTATTAAATAAATCTGAATTGGACAGAAAATCCACAAGGCTTTTGAAATCAGATAAATTGTGTAAAAAAAGTCACACAAGTGAGCCCTGATGGGACAAAGTTTATTAATTGAAGGTAATCAGTGGAACAGAAATATATAGCCTGACAACAAATAATTTTTTTTAATAAATAGAATACCTGGTCTCTAACTCACTTGACTGTTATACTGATATCTGAATTTGCTAGAAAATGAATCAAGTACAGTGATTAATAAATAAAGGTTTTTCTTGAGAAACGAACAAGTGGATTTTCTCATTTTTTTGAGTAAGACTTTTTCAGTATCAATAGACCTAGATTAACAGTTTTTTTTAACCAGTTCAGATAACACTGGTTTACCAATGTGTCCAAACGTCTATGCTGATAAATATTTCATATTTTTCTTACATGTTTAACTGCTGCTTTATAAAATAGTATTGATAAGCAGTTGTATTTCTAATAAATTATTTCTGTATTCATATCTGTCATGCTGTTCCAGGATAATAAATACTATGCAGAGAAAAAAATAAGAAATAGTAAGCAAAAAAAATTAAAGGCAGGAGATAAGAGAAAAGAAAATGAAATCCTACTAAATCTGGTTTCTATATATTTCCATATGCTTCTATCCTTGGAAGCCGTGCTTTGTAACAACATAGACACATTAAACCATTGTCTTTTTTCCTTTAAACTTCTCACCTCTGTCTTCTTGGGGAATCTCATTTATTTCACCAAACCTCAGCTTTTCCAATCTATCCCTTCATCTGGATTGTTTCACTTTTTCTTCATAAATTTGTTTGGCAATTTGATCCTCATTTATTCTCTCTGAAAGAGCACGTTGCCGTAATATACTTATTTTGCTCTAATCATTTATTTTTATATTCACTCTACTTTCATTCTGCATTCATTTGTTCTTGACCTTATTTGTGTTACCACGTATACTTACTATCTTTCTATGAGGATCTATAAATCTTAAAAATTCTTCGTCCATATCCCTAACTTTAGAAAACCTCTGTCAAATTATACAAATCAATTTATTTGCTCTATTTTTTCATAATATGTGTATAGCTTAATTTCAGCCCTTTGAAGTAGGCCAGGTCAAGAAACAAACACTCCAGGGATACTAGGAAAGACACTTTATTATGGTAAACAGAATCAAGGTAGGGTTATTTTGAGTGACTTTCTCAGATATGCTTTGACCTCTGGACTGCGTAATAGCTCTTGTTCAAGTCTCAGCTTTTCTGCTTGGTGGCTCATTCGTTCCTTCCTCAAGGACAACTATAAACTCTTTTATATCATTTCGGCTGTTAGAATCACTCTCAATGGCTACAGACTTCCTCCTGTCTCTTTCACTTGCAAATGGCCCTGGCATCTCAACAAAGTCAATGTATAAATCTGGCAGAGTAGAGTCAGATAGAGCTGGAAAGTTCCTCCCTCCCCTTCCCAGCACCAGAGAACCTAAGTGTCTCCATTCTGGAGCTGTTGATAGTAACTACAATTAACATGGGCAAGTATTGTGCAAGAATTTCATAAGGAACTAGAATACAAGAGGTGGAGTATGGACATCGATTGCCCTCTCCCTCTATTTCTCTGATTTGGAATAGCCTTTCCAGTGAATGACATACTCATAAATTTTGCTCTATGTTTAGAATCCAGAATATATTCCACTTCATCTTTTTCTTATCCATTCACCAGGAACTGACAAAGCTTAGTGGAAGGCCACACCAATTCTCCCACAGATGTCGTCTTGCTTTTGTGCATCTGGGACATGCTTATATGCAATCTTGACCAAATCTAATTCTTTCTTTAAAGGAACTGACAGGGATGAGGAAAGGAGGTGGAGTTCTGGAAGGCAAGATGTATGGTAGCCATAAATTCCATGGAGGAATGTATACTTTATGCAACGTGGAGTTTTTTTGTTTTTTTTTTTAGCTAAGGTGGAATTTATGACTGGCTAGTATAATCTTTAAGCAGGTCTTTATTATATCTGTATTACGGTTGTCAGTTATAGGTTTATCTGTTCGTTCTTTTTTCTTTGTCATATTCATAAAGGAATGTGAAACTTATGACATGTAATACACAGAGGCACAGACATACACAGCAGATGCAAAACCTGTTTAATGAGGTTTTCAAATACTGTATGTGGTTTTGGAGGAACTGGCATTTAAAGAAGAATATTTTCATCTGCACTAGACATTAAATTAGAAGGTTGTGCAGTGCTAGAACAAAAAGGTGTTTTTAGATAGACATCTAATCTATACTAATCTATACTTTAAGATTACTACATTTCATGGGCTGTATATGCAATTTTAAAACAAAATGAAAAGTGTTCTTGATAAATATAATACTATATTACGATATATATATTAATAATGAACAAAATACACATTAGGTGGTGAACAAAGCCTATTTAAGAAAGTTTATTTTTTATGCTCACTATATAGTGGAAGTATAGAGCTTTTCTGTTTTGCAGCTTTGTAACGACAATTCTATGCTTTCCATATGTTGTTCTAATACTCGCCTTTATGCCTTAGACTTGTTTTTGTTGTCATCTGTTTCTATTTGCTCTGCACCCCTTCCAGCTGGCAGGGTTTATTTGATAACCCTTTGAGACTGTGTTGCCTGGGTTTGATTGGTGGTAACTCTCCATTCTGTGATGAGGTTCCTCTGAAGAAAGGCAAGCTATAGTTGCCTGCCTTTGATTGGCTGCTCCTTTGTTTCCCTCCCCTTCCCAGGCACACACCACCGCAGGGTTTGTTCGGAGACCTAAAACAGCCTTGTAGGCATCCATTCATGAATCTGTGACGTTAGTAGCTTCTGTGTTTGCAGTGGGGTTGCAGGATTGTGTGGGTGGAATTTCCTTTCTGTCTTTTATTGAGCAGGTTTATCTCTGCTAACTCTCCATTAAATGGGGACATGGAGCATAGTTGTATAATGTTCCTGTCATTGTAAGTATATTGGTTAAAAATCTGTCTTGCTTCAAGGTCTGTGTTTTCAGATGGACCAATATTATGTTTTAATCATTCATTTCAAAAGATGGGATAGATTTGTCTGTCAGTACAATAGAAAAAATGTTGGAAGACATATTAAAGCTAAGAATATTTTTGTATTTGGGCAACAGTCTGTATTTTACTTCTCTGTGGAGCTATTATAGACATATTGAATTTGCAATTCGGCATATTATGCAGTAATCTTTATCCATTTCTAAAACAGAACAGAATGAATTTTAATAATTTGTTGAAATGCAGGTTATCATGAGAATATTAAGAGAAATAACTGCAATTGATTTCAGAACAGCAGGCTACCCCCCTCCCCTCTCCCTCTTTTCCTTTGTGAGAATGTAATCTGATTGTCTGGTGAAATGGCTTCAGAACCCTTTAATACAGTTTAAAATCTAACATTATTAACAGTTTTAACAGTATGTTATTGGATGGAGGGAAAAAGCATGCTATCCGGTTTAGTTCTGAGTTACACATTTATTTCTTAAGATGTTTCATTTTTATAAACAAATTGATTTTTAACTATTTTCGTTAATGGGTAGATTTGTTCATTCATATGCAAGCAGTTCTTTTTAACAGCAGATATTTTGCATTACACTGTAATCAGCTTTAAAAAAAATGAATTGTAAATCTCAGCATGTTGTCAGCTCCCGTTCTAGCATTGTACTTCATATATAATCCCAATCTATTTCTATTTATTGATGGTCAGAATGTGATGCCCCTTCTGGGAATTGCTTGCAGTAGGAGCTACTGAGGTCAGTAGAAATTCATTGTGAATAATCCCTGAAAAGAAGGGCAATGCATTGCACCCCTTGAAGAATAAGCTCCAAAGTACTGTAGAGTTACTGTATAGTATTAATACTGTATAGAAATTGAAGAAGCTATGTCAGATAACTACTTTAAAGGGGATAATTCTAGCTTCTCTTTGTCCTTAAGAAACCATACCAAGCATTTTCCTGCATTTATTGCTCTGATTGGAAATATTAGTAAGATTGTCTTTTCAATACTGTATCTAGAACAGAAGGCAACAATATAAAAACTGATTGTTTGCAGTGTTTGGAGAAATTAGCTTCTCTTCAAGCTGAGGCATGTTCTCCTGAGCACCTGATATTATTGTTTCTTTCTTCCATCCCAGTTGATTAATATACACCTACTCAGCATACTCTGCTGTGAGAAACTAATGTAAAATGCTATCCCAAATGTTAGTTGTCATAAAATTAATTTAAATTTATGGTTTTGATGAAAAACACATTTAATGTTAAATGTTAATTTTAGGCTTCTTCAGCTATAATAATAGGGCAGCTGATTATAAAGAGAATACTTTTGAAAGTTGATTTAGTTTTGAAACTTAAATCTGTAAATTGGATCAAATTAATATAATAAATCATTATTTATTAAACTATTTATTACCTACCACAATCCAAGGACTCTCAATAGTTTCTATGGTATCAACAATTATAATCCATGGTACATTAAAAAAAAGTCAAAATCATAAATCAAGAATCACCTTAACAATCACAAAAACAAAATAGGCAAAGAATAAACATAAGAATACAAGATGGCAAAAGTCATGAAGTCAACCAAAGTCTTTAACATTCTTCTAAAAGAGGTAAGGGCAGAATTTTATCTTCCCGGGGACAGTATATGAAACATGCCCTATCATACATAAATGGTACACTAGCCAAATGCCTCTTTTAAAATATTGGCAGTAATCTTAACAAAATTAGCATAGTTTAGTTCATTTTCTAACCTGCTGATAATTGAATGGGTGGAGTATAATAGAAAGCCAAGCAAGTTAGTAAATAAATAAAATAATTGCTTATTTTAAAAAATCCTTAATTCTAATTCTTAAATCTGTGAGCAATCCAAAAGATGCATGTTCTAAGCATAGTCCTCAGTACCTCACTGTATCACAAAGTTATTGCTTACATGTTACTTACATTGTGCTGCCTTGCTTCTGAGTTCCTGTTTTATAGGATAGCCACACTGAAGGAAGATAGCCAGATTCATAAGAGGCTGCAGTGCCATCCCTACTCCTTGGAGGAAGTTCAGCTTGCCATGTCCTCACCAGATGTGCTCTCTGATTGTATGATTCTTGTAATCTGTTCCTTGGTTTTGTTACAGGTGCTGTGGCCACTTCCTGCACTAAGGATGGACATTCATTTCTTCTAAAGCAGTATATCTGACTATTTGCTCCATACACATGCATACCCACAATACAATGACCAGTTCTCAGGAGCTCCTGAGCTGGTCTTCCTCTACAACGATTATCAATAAGAGTCTCGATGAAGATGAAAGTTTCAGTGGGATGCATGGGGAACGTATACCCTCTGGTGTCCATCCTTCATCTGAAGTCATAGAAGATGGAAGAGAAAGGGGCTTACCTCACAACAATGCACCAGACAATATAAATAGTCCAGTGGCCACAACAGTATTAACCAGTGTGAGTGAAGATTCCAGGGACCAATTTGAAAATAGTGTGCTCCAGTTAACTGAACAAGATGATTTAGAAACTACTGTTCATCAGGGCAATGGTAACAATATAAGTGGACAGAACAACCATGGAACTGAAGATATAAAAATTCAATTTAATAGGACAGGAAGTGGAAATGGTGGATTTCTTGAAGGACTTTTTGGCTGTTTAAAGCCAGTATGGAATATTATAGGAAAAGCCTATTCTACTGACTACAAACTACAACAACAAGGTAAACTCTGCAAATAAAACTATCTTTTATTATTCCCCTACCCCTGCCCCTACCAAAAGCTTCATGGCAAAAGGATGATATTCACTAGAGTTTTATTAATTTGCAGACACTTTAAAACTCAGAATTATGAAAAGAAGTATGTGTCATTTTATGTTTATACGTAATTTTATCATATACGTTTTATATTTAGACATTTCCAAGAATAGCAGATATTCTTATCTCTGATACATATTGTTTTGGTCTAGTTATTCATTATTGGTTTGTCTTTTTTGCTCTCAGTGTGCTAATAGTTGTTAGGAATCACTCCATACAAATAATGGACTCCCCTGACTTTGACAAAACCATTTTTCTTATTGCTCAGATAAGTTATAATGTAATAATTCATCATATCATATAAGCTTCTCTAAGTCAAAGCATCTGTTATTGTAGTTAAGATAAAATAAATAGATTAGTGGAACAGAAAGAAACTTTACTCAGAAATTATACTTTCTGCATTTATTTTAAAAAGCTTAATGCACAGTTGGAATAGTATTCATAGCTTTCAAATGAATGGAAACTCTTTATTTCCTGGAGCCAGCTGGTTGAGGACTTTATAATCCCCTCTCCCTGGGAATCAAAGGTAAATTAGAAAGCAAGTTTTCGCTGTAATTCACTGCCTATCTTCATTAAAACGGCTGGGTCTTCTATGTCCTTCTATTGCAGTTGACCAGAGTGATTAAAAAATTTCCTCTTGATATGGATGAAATGACCGTATAAATTGCACTCCATTGTTCTAACTACCCCCCAAAAAATAAAAATAAAAAAATACATTTTGAAAATTTAACTGGATTTCAGTCACAAGTGATTTCTCTTTTATTAGTTAGGATAGTCTTCTGATTCAAACTTTGTGATTTGGGTAGAGAAGAGACTTTCCTGATTTCTATCTAATGCACCTTGCTGCTGATGGAGGCATAATGCAGATAGGAGGTGTTTTAAAAAATATTATTTCTTTGCAGGGCTTCAAGATCAATTCAGTTAAGCAATTCCCCAAACCCATTATAAGGAATTAAAACAATCATATTTTAGAATTCCACTACACATTTATTGTTATGTAGGAAGCAAAATCTTTTGAAGATATATTTTGCATGTTCTTTTGCATGTTCTTAAAAAGCCTGCAAACTACCAAGATACTAGATGAGCTATTGTTTTGTTGTTTGTCATTAGGCAGTTACTTGCAATTAAAATAATTGTGCTTGTTTATTATCAGATACATGGGAGGTTCCTTTTGAAGAGATATCTGAGCTTCAGTGGTTGGGCAGTGGAGCACAAGGAGCTGTTTTCTTAGGCAAATTTCGAACAGAAGAAGTGGCCATCAAGAAAGTGAGAGAACAGAGTGAAACTGATATCAAACACCTGAGGAAGCTGAAACATCCAAACGTCATTGCTTTCAAGTAGGTGAATTATTCTGATTCTAGAGCTACCTTTTCAAACTAATGCTGTAAGTCTTCATACCCTGTTTCCCCAAAAGTAAGGCCTACTTTTGGGGGGTGGGCCTAATATAAACCCTACCCCAAAAATAAGCCCTAGTTTTGGGGTGAGGCACACACTTAAAAATCAAGCTAGGGCAGGGGTGTGTGTGTGGATCTGCCCTATGCATCCCGCACCCACTTACCTTGCAGCCAGGCCTCTCCTCGCTGGCCCACTTCTTCTGAGGCGTCTTCTGCAGCCAGGCCTGCATTTTTCAGTCACAGGCCTTTCCTGAAGGCCTGTGTAGCCGAGAACCGAACTATAGATTCAATCCATAGCTTGGTAGTCGGCTGCATAGGCCTTCCAGAAATGCCTGATTGCAAAATGCAGGCTGGAATGCAGCTGCAGAATGAAGCTGCTCCTTCGGCCCCAGAAGAAATGGACCGGCTGGGTGGTGCTGTCGGTGCCGGAGGTGAGTAAGACATCCCCCGAAAGGAAGACCTGGTACCTCTTTTGGGGAAACACGGGTATTTGGATTAAAGCCATTCAGAGTACAGCACTGAAGTTTCCTTTATTCTTTGAATCTTAGTTCTTAATGGAAAAAGTGTTATCTGGTAATACAGTAGAATTACTACTTTTGTTGTAAGTGGATTTTCTGATATAGTAAGAAGTAGTTTGTAATAGCATATGCTTGAGTTCTTTCAATTAAAAACATTATTGTTGAAAAGAGCAAGAATAATGAAATCTTTTAGAGAAGTACTATAGTTGCTTCCCCATTATTTAAATAATAGTCACTACAAGACTATTACTCATGAATAGAAATGCAGAAAGCTTTTTGAAATGAAAATGTCCCAATCTTGAAACCTTTGACTATTTCAAACTTTAGCAGAAATGTTCTAATGTTGTTCAAACAATTCTTAGTGTTCTGTTCTTTTGAAATATTTTGCACACCTCTAGCCAGGAACAATAATAAATGTCTGTGTTTTGGGGAAATCTTTGGAATTTTCATTATAATGAACTTATTTTTTTTTCTTTCTATCTTCACCTCATCAAAATGTCATTGCTGAGCATGAAAAAAGCATTTACCATTATGCAGTCAGTACAATTTCATGCACTTCAAGGATGTATGTAATCTGTTCTCGAGGGAAATCATTTACTGTTTACTGTTAAATTTTCTGTATATACTAGGTCTAATTTGACCAAATGGCAAATAAGCAATAGTAGTTTCTTAGGAAGTGCTTTTGATTATTCTGTAGAAATGTGAATCAGAAACTTGTCTTTATTAGTTTCTTTCTTAATTCCCCATTGCTTTGATTTTGATTTTTAAAACATCTATTGTTCTTTTTTATCTTAGGGGCGTTTGCACACAGGCACCCTGCTACTGCATAATAATGGAATACTGTGCACATGGACAATTGTACGAAGTGTTGCGAGCAGGTAGAAAGATAACGCCTCGTTTGCTTGTAGACTGGTCCACTGGAATTGCTAGCGGAATGAATTATTTACACCTCCATAAAATTATCCACAGAGATCTCAAGTCACCCAAGTGAGTAGACAGAGTTTATAAAATATAAGGAGATAAAATGAAATTGAAATAAAGGTGGAATTACTATGAATCTCTCGTGTGATTTCCTGTGTATTTTATTCTTTTCAGTGTATTAGTTACCCACAACGATACGATGAAAATTTCTGATTTTGGTACTTCTAAAGAACTCAGCGATAAGAGTACAAAAATGTCCTTTGCAGGAACAGTTGCTTGGATGGCCCCAGAAGTGATTCGTAATGAACCTGTTTCTGAAAAAGTAGATATATGGCAAGTAATACTATTATAACTACTCACCTATTTCAGTACTTCTATTAAAAACCATTACTTTATGCTTCCATGTTTTGTGGTTGCTGGCAGATTTTATTTTTTATTAAGCTTTCTTTCTGTACTGTGCTTTCTGCAAAATAATTCTGCTGTAAGGAATCTAACATTTATCTTAACAATTTGTTTTTATACCTGTAAATTTTAATTGGCAGGTCCTTAGGGCTTTATTGCTTTTATTATATTTGAGTCTGCTTTTGTAACTGGAAGTTTTTAAGAAGAGACTGGACAGCCATTTGTCCGAAATGGTATAGGGTTTCCTGCCTGAGCAGGGGGTTGGACTAGATGACCTTCAAGGTCCCTTCCAACTTTACTATTA
>NW_015386576.1:1065824-1167714 GCF_001527695.2 Protobothrops mucrosquamatus | reverse complement strand
GGTACGCTCCCACAGAGTGGGTCTCCTCAGGGTGCCGTCGGCCAAGCAATGTCGGCTGGCAACCCCCAGGGGGAGGGCCTTCTCTGTGGGTGCCCCTACCCTCTGGAATGAACTACCCCCCGAGATTCGGATAATTCCGGATCTCCTTACCTTCCGTCGCGCCCTCAAGACATGGCTCTTTCAGCAAGCGGACCTGACCAAGGGTGGATTTTATACTGGGTTTTTTAGGAATTTGGAAGACACAACTTTAAAATTCGGTTTAATTCGGTTTTAAGGGGGGGATTGTATATATGCTTTGGTTTTAAATATGTTGTGCGCCGCCCTGAGTCCCGCAGGGAGAAGGGCGGCATATAAATTAAATTAAATAAATAAATAAATAAAATAAATAAAGAATTTTTTTATTCGAGAAACAAAGCATTGGCACTACATAGTTAAAGCCAAAAACTGAATTCCCTCCCCCCCACAAAGTAGCAAAGCACAATTCCCTCCTCCAATTAACAGTCATAAATCACATTCCCCAATTAGCTTGAATCCCTGGCTTTCTCCCCAGCTCTCCAGCCCGCCAAATCTTTATCAGTTCTTTTCAATAACTTTGATTCCCACCGGCTGAGTTATTGTTGTTATGACTAACTGGACTCTCATCCACATCCCCCCTCCCAGCATCATCTAACTCTAAAAGCGAAAGAGAAAAGATGGCTACATTTCCATCTGTTGTCAAAGCAAGAACATCCAATGTTAGCAGCATTGACAATGAATGCATTATATAAATTACCATGTAAAATGCAATAGTAAATATAATTTATTTCAATTTATGGATTTATTTGATTGATCTGTAGTCAACAATTAGATAAATGTCATTGAATCAGGCCCAATACCTCTATGAACAAATAGCTATCATCTTAAGCTATATCTAATCACAATTCATAGCTCTTTTAAGAACATTTTGGTGATCTTGATCCTTTCTATTCATCTTATCCATAGTCTTTCCCTTCTGTTCCCTTCAGTTTTGCCAAGTATAATTGTTCTTTTTTTCCTAGTCCATCATTTGTTCATTTGCATGCCTAATGTGAGTTTCTGCTTGAAGATCATTGTTTTAAGGAACTACTGTGGTCAGTTTTCATTTTATCCAAGACTGGTTTATTCTTGCAGACCAAGTACTGCATGACTGAGTGAGCTTCCATTACCTGCTCAGCTCCTGTCAACATAGCAGTTCAAAAGCATGTAAATGCAAGTAGATAAATAGTTACCACTTCTCTAGGAAGGTAACTGCATCCTCTGCACCTTTGGTATATAGTTATGCCAGCCACATGACCACAGAAGCATCTTCAGACATGCAGGCTCTTCGTCTGTGAATCAGAGATCAACACTGTTCCTAGAGTTGGACATGACTGGCAGGGGAAATTTTATATTTTTATCTTATGAGTTCATTTAAATATACATGCTAGTATTTCCTTTGTATTCTTATTTATTTTCAAATGTTAAACATTGTTAAAATTGTTAATATAGAGTTGTCAACATATTCTCTTCTTGTGAAGCTTTCAATAGTTCCAGAGACATTTGATCTATATCTTGCACTGATCTGTTGCCTCTGGTACAACACTCTGTAATTTTATTTGACTCCTTTGTTGTTATTCTCTGTTTTTGCCATGACTATTGTATTCTGAATTTCACTTATATTTTTTCCTCTTTGAAATTTTGGGATTCATTTTTCCTGCTTTGATTTTCACAATGATTCTTATGCCTTTTTGAGCTTTTCTAAATTTTTTGTATAAATTAAATATATTGAAACAATTAACTTACATTGACCTGACATTTCAACTATATGTCCTGGGTCATTTAATTTTTTTAAGTTCAACCCAAATATTTGAAACTAACATTTGGTGTTACATTCCACAATTTGCACATGGAAATATCCTGGTTGACTTTTCCAATATGTATCATGTTGTATTCTGTTGCTGTCCATTCAGCAATGTCCAGGTATAAAGTGTACATTTAGGTAGCTTGAAGTAAAAAATAGCAATGAAGTAGGAATGCTATGAATATTGAGGTATTAGTGTGGCATAGAAAACATAAAAATGCTAAAAGAATAAAGGAGATGCAGACTATAGAGTGTTAAAAGAAGAAACAATAGTTGTCCATTCATAAAAAGACTATACACAGTGAGAAAAGCAGCAAATATATTGTTTAGTTATTTTAGTATGGTATATTGTTTAGTTAGAATTCATCCCTTTTGGGTTAATCTAATAGATATAGAAATTGATATTCTTCTGTAAGTTTACCTTCAAAGAAAAAAAAAACTAGGCTAAGGTTAGTTTACTGGATGCTATCCCTTTTGTTTTCTTTAATTTGGCAGGCAAAGCAAGCCACGGAATCGACCTTCTTTTCGACAGACGCTTATGCACCTTGACATAGCATCTGCTGATGTTTTGGCTACCCCTCAGGAGACTTATTTCAAGTCTCAGGTAATTCAATAATTATTGATAGCAGCAGATTCAGTCTGTCAGCTTGTCATAAGAACTTTAGAAAAGACTGCTGGATCAGGCCGAAGTCCATTTTAATTTAGCGTTTTGTCTCTCATTGTAGCCAACTAGGTGCCTCTGAGGTGCTCATAAGCAGGAGACAGATATATACCTCTCTCCTATTACTGATGTCTTGCAACTGGTATTTGGAGATTTGCTACTTATATCTTGAATGTATAATTGATTATTCAAGACTAACAGTACATAACAGATTCATTTTCTAGGTCCATGTTAGTAACCCTCATATGTCTAATGCTAATGATATTAATCTGTAAATTTCCCAAGTTAATTATACACTGGGCAAAGTAGTGCTTCCCCCCCCCCTTTCAATTAGCTTCATTGGGAGATCCCTTCTTGTAATGTTTTCAGGGACTCCTTACCTGTTTTCTTTGTAATATGTATACTTTTTGTATCTTGATCATATTTTATTTATTTATTAGATTTTTATCCCACCTTTATTATTTTGTATAAGTAACTCAAGGCTGAAAAACAAGTTGAGTGTAGCTCAGCTTTCTTTCTCATATGCTAGTGCAATGTAACTTTTCGTGATGTAATTGCCAAAGCTCTGAGTTATGAGGTATAACCATCTAAATGTAAAATTGCTTGAATAGGCTGAATGGAGAGAAGAAGTAAAGAAGCACTTTGAAAAGATTAAAAGTGAAGGAACTTGTATACACCGGTTAGATGAAGAACTTATTCGTCGTAGAAGAGAAGAACTCAGGTCTGTATTTATTTAAGATGTTAAGGTGATTACTGGTTTTAGATTAAGAATCCATCTACTTTATTATACCTTTCCCACATGTGCCAGTCAGTCATAGCTGGAAATTCTAAAAGAGGCACACAAAGGAAACAACTCTGGCTCTAGCAGTTAGTGTTCAAATACATAATTTCTGAACCTGGGAGATGCATTTAATTAGCATGGCAACTGTCTATTAGTAAATACGCCCTTCCTAAAGTGTTTAATCCGCCCTTTTCAATTTAGTTCCTTCCAGATATGTTGAGATTATACTTCCTTAATTTCTGGGTGCTGTAGTCCCAATGACTGCCAGATTAGGAAAGGTTGATTTACTCTGTCAGTACTGAGTTTTTATCGGTTTGAACCGTAGGCTAATTGTTTTTACTAGGTGGACCTGAATTCTTGTATTTTGACAAACAGACCAAATACTATTATCTATTTCTAAATAAACCATGTTTTTGTTTTGACAGCATTCAAATGTTTTCACAACTTTTGTCTGTTTTAAAAGTTACCCTTAACATGCTTAAGAATAATGCTGCATAAGTATATGCTGTTGGTTATAGGATTGTACAGCAGAGACTGTCAGCTCTTTCCTTTTCTTAGGCATGCCTTGGACATTCGTGAACATTATGAAAGAAAACTTGAAAGAGCCAATAATCTCTACATGGAACTCAGTGCCATCATGTTACAGTTGGAAGTTCGTGAAAAAGAGCTCCTCAAGTACGTATATCCGTCTACGTTTAGTTTTTATAAGAATTCTGTAATTGACTCCAAAATTGGGAGAATCTTTATTCTTCTTGTTAAGCACTTTTTTCTCCTGATCAAAGTTGTGAATAAGAACGATGTATTCATTTGCAGAAAATGATAATTCTGTTGGGTTACTGCATATTGATATGAGGCATAGCTGGAATTTCTGACAACTTTGCTTGATGCCTTATAGCAGGGGTGTCAAACTGCCGGCCCATGGGCCGGACGCGTCACGTGGAAGCCGTGCCCACCCCATTGCCGGCAATGGCAAAACCGGCCCGATATGTTGCGCGACGTCAGATGACGTCGCGAGTTTGACATGCCTACCTTATAGGATAATTAGGTTTTTCCAACTGCCAGGTATATACTTTAACATACTTTGCTTACAGCAGTTTGTAAATCTTTGAATAACCTTTGATTAAGAGAAGATTAAGAGGTTGTTTTTTTTAATGTTACATTTAGACGGGAACAAGCTGTGGAAAAAAAGTATCCTGGAACTTACAAGCGTCATCCTGTCAGACCAATAATCCATGCTAACGCAATGGAAAAATTAATGAAGAGAAGAGGACTCTCCCACAAATCTGGGGGGCAGACTAAACGGTGAGGCAAATAACTATAGTATATTGAAGGGGGTTACTTTTCATAATTTCCTGAATTCTTTTGAATACCAATTTCTGATCACTGAAGTGATGCTGACATGTGCAATAAATTAGATAGTAATATGTGAATATGTATAGTTTGCTATCTAATTGGTTTGAAAAGAATAGTCACAAATGGATATGTTCAAATAACCAGATAAAACGATTTAAGGGGTCTTGAAGCTTGGACAGTAAATTGAGAAAATAAATTGTTGTAAATTGAGAAAATAAATTGTTGTAAATTGAGAAAATAAACACATTTTATTTATTATTTAAAACACTTATATGGATACTAAACACAAACCACATGACTCTGGATGGTATATAAAATCATTAAATAAAAATACAAAAGAAAAGAAAAGACAAATAACATGCACCACTAAAGCAAACTAAAATAATTAAATGTGTACGCTGTATCTCAACCAACTGCTTGGGGAAAGAGTCAGGTTTTAATTGCTTTTCTAAAGGCTGCATGGATGGAACCAACCAATTCCGTGTTGGGTGGACATCATTCCAAAGGACAAAGATCTAACTTTGGTTACATCCCAAATGGTTCTATGCCTCCATTCCCAGTTCTCGTGTTGTTAACTTTCCTACATGATATCCATAATTTTATTTTTAATTAAATATGTGCAATTTAGTTTTCTTTATTCTAAACATATAAGTGGACTCATTGGCAATAATAATAAAGCCACAGGCTTCCTTAGCCAATCAAAATTATATTAAAATGATGACACCCATGGGGCAATGTCATGATGCAGGCTCCATCCTTTTATCCTTGTGTCAGATATCTGATGCAAGGTGTAACTAATGGTTTTTGCATCATGATGCAAATTTCAACACTTCCCCCCCATAGATCTTTATGAAGAAAACTGAATATATTGCAGGTAGTCCTCACTTAACAACTGCAATTAGCACAGGTAATTCTGTTACCAAGTGATGCAATTAAAAAGTGAAAAAAAATCACACAACTCTGTCTGACTTATGACATCAGTTCTGACTGCATTCATATTAAGCAAATAACAGTGGATCGTTAAGCATGACAATGCTTAGTGATGACTCGGTGACCAACCCGGATTGGATCCTGCAACATTATCCTGCGACACGTATGTTTGTCTTCATTCGTGATAATTCTCCGGATGAAGCGGGCACAACAGCACCTGCATTTTCTGCATTGCATGAGAAAAGCACATCTTCCTTTCCCTGTTCTGATCACTTTCTACAGGGGGACGATCGAGAGCATCACAGTCTGGTTTGGAAGCATCACTGCTTCAGACAGGAAGGTGGTGCAGAGAGTGGTGAGAATGGCCGAAAAGATCATTGGCAGCTCCCTCCCTCCCATCTAGGATATAGCACAGAAGCGTTGCTTGAGCAGGGTCCATAAGATTATCTGGGACACTACACATCCTCTTCACGACCTGTTTTCCTTGTTACCTTCTGGGAGGAGGCTTCGTGCTATCCGTAGCAGAACATCCAGATTCAGTCATAGTTTCATTGTGAACTCTCAAGCTTCCTCCTTCCGTTATATATTCAAGATGGACAGTATTTAATATTTATTTGCTATGTATATGTAGGGATGTGGGTCTATACATATGTTGTACATAGTATGTTTTAGGTGTGTGTCATGTATGTGTTTCACTTTGAGAGCGGGCAACTAAATTTCATTTTTGATGTGTGCCGTTGTGCCCAAAGTAAAAAAATGACAATAAAGGTTATCTTACCTCTTATCTTATCTTCAGCGCCATTATAACTTCAAATGACTTTGAGTGAATGGTTGTAAAGCAAGACTACCTATAATTTGAATGATTTTGCATTCTTTTCCAGACCTGACCTGTTGAGATCTGATGGCATATCCAATACTGAAGTGGCCCCTAGTGGCTCTCCTCTCTCAGGGAGTCCCAAAATGACAACACTTAGTAGCAAGGGACGTTACCGCAGCAAACCACGCCACCGGCGAGGAAATAGCAAAGGCAGTTACAATGATTTTACTGGAGTCTTGAAAAATCAGCCAGCACAGGATGACTTGGGCCAGCCAATTCACCATCATCACCACCATCACCATCATCACGATAATTATCTTCGACTTAATATACACGGACAAGATATAGCCAGTTGTGCTAACAACCTACGATACTTTGGTCCTGCTGCTGCCCTACGCAGCCCTCTTAGCAATCATGCCCAACGGAGGATGTCTGGCTCTAGCCCTGATCTTATCTCTGCTGCTGTGGAAGCCGATTCAAGGAGAAATCTGGAGGTAAAGAAAGATGGAGAGAATAAAGCTGATTTTTGGGAATGTTGTCAAACAGATACATATAGTCTCTGTCCTCAGTGCAGACTGGGAGCAAATGATGCAAATCAACAGCAATCACTTGATCAAGGGCTAGAACAACCTGAAGGACCATTGTATGATTCAGCGTATGCAAATTCGGAGTTTCCTGCAAAGAATAAAGAAGGTGAATTCAGCAGCCACAGGTCAGTGTCTCCTCTTGGCTCCTCTCATCTTGCAAGCACTCCAGGACTGCTGGGTAAAACTCGATCCATTCCGAAGGTGAGGCCTTCAGAATTCTTGAAACAATAATCTTGTTTACCTGTGTTCTATTTTCTCATTCGTGCCGTTTGCTTAAATTATACTGTTTCAAGGTTTTATAGTTTATGCTGAATAGAATGAAATTTAAAGATTTTTCCTCCTGAAAATTGCATATTTGTGAGGCTTACTTTTAAATTGGAATCTGCATATTTATAATTATTTGGCAAATAACAATTCTTTTTGTTGCCTACCAGAATGGTGATGATTCTTCAGAAGAAGAAGAAGGAGAAGTGGATAGTGAAGTGGAATTTCCACGGAGACAGAGGTAGAACAACCCAGTCTGACATTTTACGAATTATTTAATAGCAATTCATTTAAGGAATCTTTATATGATTTAATTTCATTTCTGCATAAAGAAAACTTTTGAGTTTAACAATGTTAGCTGAGATTTTCATCCAAAGAGTTGCTTCCCCATCTCTATTTTAGAAACGAAGTATATGGGATAAAACAATATGGTCAAATGTGTGTATTGTATCAGACATAAGATGTTGAGCAAGTAAGAGGCAGATACAACACCACTTGCATCTTTCAGCAGCAAACTTGCACATCACTGATCTCACTGATAAGCACTGGGATATGATTAGTGGCCAATGGACAGACATGAAAATAAAAATTACAGTTTATTATATGTGCAAACTTACCATTATAAAATGTTCAGATGAAATCATCAGGAAAGATCTTTCTACTACGTCTACCAATATGTACATGTACAAGTGACTCTTAAGAAAAGATACTGCTTGGAAAGTACTACATTGATCCTTTTGGGGGCCCTAAAGATTATTGCCTATAACTGCAAAGATGTTCATGTGTATGTGTGTGTGTGTCTGTATCTGGGTCTGTGTGTCTGTGTACACGCACACACACACACTAGTATGTATATCCCAGATATATTTATCAGTTTACAGAAATTCTCAGAGTAACGAATAAAAATAATAAGATACAAGGAAAACAAGGAATGTTTATGGATAAGTATAGGGCTTTCCCAGCTGTTCCTTGTTTTTCTTGTGTCTCTTTCATAGCTTTTCTTCTCTAACTTGAATAGACGTTTTCCTGTTTTTTTTAACTATATTTTGTTAAGTATTTGCAGAATGTTTCATAAAGTTTGGTGAATTTCATATCATAATTTTAGTTTATTTGGAAGGAGCCTAACAGGTATAAGAGTACAAAACAGAGTTGTACACAAATAAATTTAAATGATTTCTGAGATAACATAAAAAATGAAGATTCAGGTTTACTATTCTAAATGTTCAGGAATAATTATAAACTTATTATTTTTGCTGCTGTCATTTGATAAAGCTTTTGTTTCCAAAATGAGTTAACTTAAATGAGGTTTCCTGACTATTCTCTCCCCATTGCCCTCCCTGATCCTCTGACATCATCTGAGCAATGTGGAATGGCACTTGTGAATGGAAGAATTGTGCAAAATTGAACATAGAGCCATTTAATTTTAGTATTCTCTCCTTCCCAAACCTCCCAATTTTCCTCATAGTTTAGGAAAGTCTCTGAAAATGATTTCCAGTGGTGCAGCAAGCTGCAGGTCCAAAATGAAATGGGCAGTTTTCATTTGTGAATTTCTTTAGATTAATTTACCCTAAACCCTATCTTGTCAATTCTCTATCATACCAGAATACAATAAAGAGAGTGCATTTTGCTGTAGGATAGTTTCCAAATTATTTAGAATAGTTTACAATTATTTAAAAAAAGCAGAAGAAAGACTATTATGAAACAGAATGTGCATTCTTCATGAAGAGGAACATTAGTTACATTTTTATGCATAATAGTTTTGAAATTATATATACAATATTTTTTAAGATTGTCAAAATTGTCTCTCTACTTGTCATTTTATTTGCATATACAGTGTATAAAATCAGTTGTGTGCAGCATTTGAATCAAAACTGACTCAAGTATTAATGGATTTGCAGGCCACATCGTTGCATCAGTAGTTGCCAGTCCTATTCAACTTTTAGTTCCGAGAACCTCTCTGTGTCTGATGGGGAAGAGGGCAATACCAGTGACCATTCCAACAGTCTGGATGAGCTGGCTAATAGGCGGGAAGATTGTTTGGCTGAGAAGTTCGATGACATGCTGTCACAAACTCCAGAAATCTCCATTGAGATATCTACTCAATCTGATGGACTTTCAGATAAGGAGAGTGCTGTACGCAGGGTGAAAACACAGATGTCACTTGGCAAATTGTGTCCAGAGGATCATAGTTATGAGGTTAGAAACTTTGTCTCTCCTCTGCTTAGGGATGTTACACATTATTTAGATGTTCTGTAACCAGATCTGTCAACCAATTAATGCAGGGGTGACCTACATGTGATCCTATGAAATTTATATCACCTGTCACCCTTGAGCATACTTGCTATGGCTTATGAGAAATAGAATTCAGCAACATCTGGAATACCCCTGTTTGCCTATGTTTAATTAAATCATTTTGCTTGATCACCTACCTGCTTCTTAAATGATTTTATTAATGTCTTGGCTAAATCCTAAAATAAACTAACCTTAGGAAGTTCATAGAAATAACTTCCCCCACTCCCTGCAGTCATTTGCAACATTCAGACAGCTTTTCCAGATGATCAGAGGGTTGGGTTTTTTTAGCAGTGTTGAATAGATAGTGGATAGTGGATAATGGAGGAAGGGGGAAATTAACTGTGATTTCCATCAGTGGCTTGTGTATATTTTTAGCTTGCATGGAAGGGAACCACTTTACCTGTCAAATAAAAATATTGTACATTTGAAATGCCAATAAATAATTTGAATTGCTTCTATTACTTTGTAATACAGAATCCTGGGGAGTTTGGAGACTCGGGTGGTGAATCTTCAGAAGACGACTGTTCTGATGCGACTGTGAGAACCAGTAAAGTCTGCAACTCTGCAACCTTGTAATGATAAATCTCCTTTAGCCTCATTACTCATTTAGCCTCAACTGGCATTTTGATTCCACTCAGAAAAAACTTTTTCATTCCGTCTTTGAGAAGTTGCTCCTCCACCCCATCAACTAAATGATCTGCAATAACTTGAATCTTCGGAGAAATGTTCTGATGAATCGGTTTCTCAATGAGCATTTCAATCATGAATGGCAGGGATGTATTTTATTGAATAATTGAACTATTGTATCATATTTTTGGCATTTTAACACTTTTTACTGAATAAGATGATCACTGTCCATAGGCAAAATAATTCATTACAAAAATAGAAAGAAATCTGAAAAAGAATCATTTTGAACTTTAAGGGAGCATATGTAGATAGAATAGAATTTGTTATTACTTGGCCATGTGGCTCTGAAGGGCTGACGGTTTAAAAACACAGCAATTTCATTGATTTCACTAAAACAGTGCATGAGATAATCTATGAGCAAAAAGTCATTTGTATAACCAGTGTAACTTTTTCAACATAAAGTATTCACATTCCAAGGAAAGAGTATCTGAGATGCTGTTCCTCAGCATAAGAAAATGGAAACTAATTGTTTTCATTTTAAAATTTATTTTATTGTTAGTTGATTGCAAAATCTTACAACTACATTTACAGCTTCTCTCCAGCATTTATATGATCATCATACTACTGTGAGGACAGATAAAAATATTGAAAGATTGATGGATAGATGCACATACTGTTTTGTTCTGTTAGCTTGTTCTCTTTATATGTTGCCTTTTATTTGGTTCCTTCAATTAAAAATACATGTATCAAATTAATGCTGAAGAACTTACAAGCCATGGAAGATATATTTTATATATCCTGAAGGAAAAAATTAGAACTGTTCCCTCTACAGCTGGGGGATAGTCCAGCTAGGCCACACAATTTGTCTTCCTACTGTTTCAGTGATACGGTTTTAATAGGAGAGAACTGGTCACTTATTAAGCTTGATGGAAAGTTACATAACTTTTTTAAAAAAATGACAATTCGTGAAAATGTTCTTTGTGTTGGGCTTGAAGGAATATTAAGTCATATTTATATTGTGGATTCTGGACTGATATCCCTCTTTCTTTTTTACAAATATGGTTTACCATTCATTCTATTTCCTATAATTAAAATGTTCAAGAAGAGCAAAATTTGTAACACTAAAGTCCGGTTGTCGAATCAAAGTGTTAATCGTTAAGTTTCAATGCTTCCTTCCATCATGTTGGCTAAAGAATGACATTAAGAAAGAAAGGCCTTTGGCGAGCGTAGCAGGATTTAAGTGAGTATCAATTGCACCATTCACTTCATCTGCAGAATGAAAGGCAAGCATGGGTTGATATTGTGCTGCTGTTTGTTTACATTTGATTTGATATGATTTTTTAAAAAACATTAATAGCCTAGTGACAAAATGTAGGAAAATTCTTTACTAATATTAAAGAACAGTATTGTATGAGTTAAATTATTCCATACTTTAAAATTCTGTAGCTGGACTACATGAATCATAAATTATTTTATTATTTATTATAATTTCTATAGATTAATGATAGGGCTTGTTGTACTGCAGCATGTACTTCAGCTATGCTGTGGATTATATCCCAGGAGGAATAGTAACCAAAGTGCTCTATGTATAATGCAATTTAATAATCTTATATAGGCCACACTGATTTTACTCAATTGCAGCAACCTATGGAAAATAAACATGGCATAGTCTGATAAAAAAATTGCATTTGCCATGAGTGTAAAGTATATAAGAAGTAAATCATATGATGCTTCAGCATGTATTAGGTTCCCTCTTGCAATCCATAACACTGTGAGATATTGTCAGATTGAAATATAAAATAATTCAGACTTGTTCACTTGAACTGGCATCTCCTGCTAAAATAAGATTCCTCAAGCTTTATATCAGAGTGAACCGAGTTTTGTGTGTTCTGAACAAAATTGTTTTTTGTGCATTCTCTGCCTATTTCCCCAAGGAGGAACTACTTTTTTTAGGGAGGCCTATATGCTGTTGATACTACATTCCCCATTAGTGCCATTCCAATTATATATGGACCAAACTATCTAGGAAGATTGCGGCATCTCCCAAGTCCATGGAAAATCCCTAATTCAGAAACATTATTTGATGTTTGATCTAGGCATTTTAAAAAACTGACAGGAACAACTATCACACTGTCCTTTCTCTATTTAGGTTCACTCTTTCATAAACACTCTTATCAGCACTTTGTGTCTGCATTATGAGGATAAATCTCCAAACAAGTATCTGCTTTGCAAGTAGTGTTAGCAATAAAGACATGTTCTCCCTATGGCTTCAGGTTGGAGTTTTAACAGCCCATGGATAGCTCTGTATTTGGAAAAGAACGTTCCTTTTTTAAAAAATGGCAAAATAAGAGGGTCAGGATTGACAAAATGCTGCATGCTGTTTTTCCCAATACAAAGCACTTGGGATTATTATCTCGGTGCTAACTTTACCCCAATATTTCTTCTATGAGAGGTTCCATTCTAATGCCCTGCTACCCTGGAAAAAGAATACAGTAGTGTAGAACTATCAATTTGTCAGGCAAAAATTATCTGGGATCCTGAATGAAGGATTTTCTTGTAATCCTTTAATTGCAGATATTGAGCCTGGAATCTTATGCATGCAAAGGATGTCTTTTACCAATAAAGTAGTTTTTTCCCCAGAATAAGTCTCTACATTAGTGCAGAATGTGTCCAATTTAATTATCTTTCTTGGGTCCGGTAGATACTGGTTGTTTCTTTTTTGGTATTTGCACTTATCCTCATTTGCAATGACATGCTGCACAATGCAATTCTTCAAGAGACTATTTTGTGATTCAAGAAATAATTAGGATGAGTATCCAGTAAAGTTTTCAGTCTTACACTCTCCTGCTAATGTGTAGCCTGTGTATCTCATTACACTGAAAAAAAGTGTTTTAACTTGCTCATACCCAAAGAGCTCTACTTATTAGGAGACACTGGTTTAAGAAGCAAAATGAATTTGGGGGGTTCTAAGAATGTAATATCTAGCAGATGTTTTGGATGTGTCTTAATATTTGTTATTGATCAATTTACAAACATTCCAAATGGCTAGAAATCCATGGTTTGTTATTAAATACAATAAAAGGATTCTTCTAGATACATTTTTATCAAATTATACCTAAAATAGTTTGTTCAGCTGTAAACAAGTAGAAAAAGTTTTGAAACTGAAATTTTAATCATAAGTGCAATCCTACTTTTCCCATTTCAATTGTACTATATATCAGTTCTAACTTCAAAGCATTCCCTAAAGCACAAATTAAAAATGTCTTATGTCTTAATAAATATAGTCTCACAATTGCAAGGGGATCCAAATTAAGCAGTGTTATTGCTGACAATAGTTAAACTGACAGCTGGGCTACATATTATGATCACTGTGGGAAAACAGTCAATACAACAAGTTCTCCTTCTGTTATAAAGTTAGGTACATAGGCAATAGTTATATTCAACAGTGATGTAACCTGACTCTAAGCAGAGATGTTGCTTGTTCTGTTATTACAACAGATGTGTGCATGTTTTGTTTCAAGAATGATAGAATAATTAACTCTAAACTTTGGATGTTGACAAATTCCACTTTAAATATTGGTCCAACATACATAGTTGATTTTCTAGTATATGCTGGTTACCTTTTTAAAGCTTTCTCTCAAATGTAAAAATTAAACATTTCTTTTAAACATGGAAACAATTCTCAGGTAAATTTGGGCATTTTAAAAAGCTTGCTGTATTCTATCGCCCCAATAGAAAAGTACTATTTTGATTTCTGGAGCATTAGTTCACAGCACTAAATTTTAAGAAAAATGTTCAGAACTATGGGAATAGATAGTAAGAAACAGAATATTAACTCTCCTTTCTCCTGGGAAGCAAGAGGTCTGTTTGCTGGAAGAAAAGGGAGCCAAGATATTTTTTCACATATTATATTGAATTCCTAGAACCAGCTAGCACAAGAAATGATGCAGTTTTGTAATAAGAAAGGGAAATAGTACTGTTATTGTATTAGTTCTTTGATAGACTCTTACAGACTACAAAGGAATAGCAGAATCTAGATTTAGTTCTTAAATTTTTCAAACCAAAAGCCATAAATCATTTCATTCAGTTTATGACACAGTATTGCCATGTGTGAATTAGTGTGAGTTTTCTTGCTGTGTTATGACTGTTCTGTGCAAGGGCATTACAATATTGTAACTACCTGATTAAGGGGTCAACAGTGGCGAAGCATAAGAATAAGCAATGCAAACCAGAGATAGCTTTTGATTGAAAAGCCTTCTTTGGCATATTTTCATGATTCGTACACTCTATTCTTACTTGCTGGGTCCAGTTATGGTACAATCAATATGTTGGCTAATGGTTAGTGGAAATTATTATGTTTATATGTCATATAGAATTATAATTTTATCTTCTGTGCTGTCTTTTCTCTCTACTTTGAGGCAAACGTGATTTCTTTTTGTATTGAACAGTGTATAACAATTGGGAACAAATGACTATCAAATAGATGCATGGAATAAAAAGCCAGTGTACCTCATTACGTGTTTGCAGCTTCAATATTGAACATAAATGTATGACTCAAAGGCATGTGTGTGTATTCAAAATCATCCTTTTTTTCTGAACAGTAGTTATAGGTTTCAAACTATAAGGAGGTGGTTTGCTGATCGTTTTGGGTGGAGGAAATGTAATACAATATAACTTATTCTGTATAATAAGTGCTATATAAATGCAAGATTTGACATTTTCAGCTTTCAATTCAGTTTAGTTATGTCCTTTGCTATTAAAGGACAACATGAATGTGAATATATTCCTCTCTATATCCTCTGTTAAGGAGTACTTATTCTAACATCTGCCTATTACTGCTATCTCCTGAGGACAGGTTGAGAGTATAAAAGTGCCAGCCTTACAACATAATATAGCTGGAGCTAAATTAAGCCTCCTGCATGCCAGCCTACTGTTTCTTGCTTGAAGGAAAAGATGAGCAGTTTGAAACAAAGTCAAGCAGTGTTTTTTCTTCATTATTTAATGTGCACAATTGAAAGGTAGGAGCTGATCAAGACCTGGTTAGAGCTATACAGACTCATATGGCACTTCATAAAGTCATTTCATCAAATTATCAACCATTTTCACTACCATTTATCTGATAAATATGTAATGTCTGAAAATAAACAGATTACGATTTTCATAATGACAAGAAGTATTATTGGGAAAAAAATATGGTGCTTAAGATAGAATTGCTGCTCATGCTGATGCAAACCAGTTATTAACTTGCCACAGTGTATTCTTCAGATTAGCTTTTATTACTGTTTTCTTGGCATACCACATGTACAAAGAATCAACAGCAACCATCCTAAGAAGTTTGCTAAGACTGATACATTTAATACAATGTGACCTTTGTTTAGAGCAGGTGTGGGGAACAATGGCCCCTTTATGACTTGTGGACTTCAACTCCCAGAATTCCTGAGCCAGCCAAGGAAGTACAAGTCATAAAGTTGTGGGAGTTGAAGTCCGTAAGTCATAAAAGGGCCATTGTTCCCCACCTCTGGTTTAGAGTATAGCAAAGACCACCTCAAATAAACTAGGGAAATATTCACAGAAAGTCCAGTAATTGATACTGAACTTTCTGCTTGCTTTGATTTCTAAAATGGCAAACTTGCATCACTGCAGACATCAGGCAAAACAACAACAACCCCTTAACACTTTCATTAACACCTTGTCTTCTATCCATTTCTTTGTTGTAGTATAAAAAGGACCAAACAAGCCTCTTTTGTGCATTCTGAAGAAACCGCAGCTTGATGCAGAGACAAGCAAGACCAAGGCCATTTTCAAATAGGAAATTCAGGGGAAAATGGCATTAACTAACACTTGGATTAAGAACAAGTGCCATATTATAAGAGGATTTTCACAACTATGAAAACTGGACTGAGTAAACAATATAACAATTTCAATTATTATATTCAAAGTATATTCTTTTTTGCTTAATATAATTTTACTTTGAAAAATGAAAAATGCAATTTTCCATACTGCTAGAATGAAAATTTCCTCAGACTTAATCTGAAGTCTTCTATACCCGGCAGACATTTCATGTTATCTTATACAGGAAATCATAAAATACTTATTAAAAATTTTAATGTTGAGAAAGATAAGAGGCAAGCCATTCCTGCGTGGCTGTAGCTCTATATCATTTTTCTTCTCTGTGATGTTTTAACTGGTGAAAGGAAATAATACAAAACTTCACTGCATTCCTCACATTGGGAGGAAACACAATTCATCATTGCCATTATTTTAAACAAATCAATATCTGGCCCAGAAACAATATTGTAACTGCTTCATGTGCAAAACAAATGCTGTTCATCTGGCAAGCAATTTCAGGCTTACTTCCTCAGTGATGGTAGGATTTAGATTTCCTCAAATCAATAGATGCAGGTCCATTTGGTCCCTCAAATTCTGACTTCTGGATAAACTGGATCACCAGTAATTTTATAAAATGGGACACACCAGTCTCAGCTCTTTTTAAAAAACAGTATTTTAAAAGACTCATCTTTATACATTAGCAAAAGAAGATGCCTAAAACAGCAATAAGAAGTCCAAAGTTCAATGACAACAGAACTGCTGATTCAAAATACCTATTTTCCAATTCCACGTTGTCTGATATCTATTTAGGGATAGTCTATTCAGTTGTATTTTCTTCCATTCAGCAGGTAAATTTTCTGTTCACTTTTGTCTAAATTAAGACGTTTCTGACTGAATTTCTTAATAAGAGTCCCAGGGATTAATGCCATCGTGGCTATAGCCAACATCTTGAATAAGTTACTCCAGGAGAAAATGTTATCCAGGGAAGATATCTGTGAAAGTACTGAGCCTGTCTGGACACAGATAAAATTATAGGGAGTCAATCCTGTAAGTGAAAGAGGGAAATTTTAAGATTAGAAAAATGTATACATTTCACAAACTCTTATAAGTTCTACCCTACAAACAGAAAAAAGGCTTGAATATACAAATGGAGGGGAATAGATATGAGCATCAAAGGAGGAGAAAAAGCATAAATTTACAAATGCCATTGGAGAAAATAAAGAATTTGAAAGTTTGATGTATAGATGTTCTCTACACATGAACAAGGTGGAAACTTCTGCTTACCTGGATAATTTTTTTTTACAGTTTGTTCAACCTGGTTTAACATCTTAAATCACATTATAAAAATGGTACTGATGAAGTTTTTCTTTATTAATCACTTTAAGAATTGTTGAAATTATGGCATTAAATTGGAGATACTTTTCAATTCTCACAATAAGAAGTAATATACTCAACAAAGAAAATCAGTGTTTTTCTGTTACCACTTTCTGGTAAAATATAAGGGAATCCTAGCAAAAATACATTCTTGCTATGTGATTTGTAAATTATTTATGTATTTGCTTTCTGCAGCCTAATGGACACATATAAAAGAAATCCAATGTGTGTTCATTGAAGCTGAGGTTGCTATCTGCATTTGTGAAAAGCTGTCATAGCCAGGCAGAAATGCTTCCCACCTCTTCTTCAAGAATCAGTTCAGTTCATGCTTTATCTCAAAGAACACTAAAAGTTTATAGGTCCAGAAACTTGAGAGAAGATGAGCTCATTGATTCATCCATCTCCTCCATTCACACCATTTACTTACAAGCATCCATACCATTATTCCACATGTACTGCATAGTAAAAAAAAATAACTGAATTTGAATAATAAAAATAATGAGAAGCAAGCATAATGCAAAAGTGAAGAAAGACCAAATAAAATACTAAACAATATGGATGTAAATATGCTTCTTTTGTTCTTACCTATGAGAACAGAGAAGAAAAACTGAGTTACATGGATGTTCAAGACTGGAGATGCAAGATTCAGAAACCAGTTTGGAGTCATGGGGAGCAGTCTCAGAAATAACAAGAAGAAGAACAAGGAATGTCTATTTTCTTCTACCTGTCAAAGGAAGCCCCACCAAAAAAGATAAAAACCAGACATGATCAAACTGCTTTCTTCCACACCTGCTTTTTTCTCCCAAAGGTTATGTAGTACTGTAATACAAACATGTTCTAAATAATATTCAATTAATCAACTTATTATTTATCAGCTCTTCTGTTCTTTTAAGGAATGCATCCACAAGAGAATGGGGATGAGGGAAGAATACTGTATTTCTGATAATTCTCCCTTCTCCTTTGAAATCTGAGGAGCCTGAGGAAAGACAGTGAAGGGAGGAAGAATGCCTGAAAACTTCCTTCTGCCTTTTAAAGGCAGAGTTTTTTTCTGCAGCTTGGACCCATTTATGACTGGAAGGAGTCCTTCCAAATGTGGGCTACTAGTTAGGATCTAGCACACATTTTCCACTGGCATAAACAAAGTAAAGAAACAGTTTGCTGGTGGAAGGTATAGTTACCATGGTATTTTTGTTTGTGTTCTATTAATTAGGTATAGGCCCATACTAGCAAAAAGCATTTACTATAAGTCTATGCAGCAATTTTACTGCACACTTTTTAAAGTCATTACCATTGCGCAGAAGATTATTGGTTGCCCTCTTCTCCCCCCCTGGATGAACTATACAGTTCCCGCAGTCTTAGGAAAGCTCAAAACATTCTTAAAGATTCATCCTTGACATTCTTTTTTTGAACTATTACCATCTGGCAGATGGTACAGGATAATAAAACAAAGACAAATAGGCTGAAAAGTAGTTTTTATCCAGAGCTGTAACCACATTAAATACTACATGTAGTGAAACCTTGAAGTGCAATATTAGGGCCAGCGCAATGGTGAATAGAATGTGAAGGATGTGTGTATATAATGTATGTTTTACTTGTGGTTTTTACCTGTGTGTAGTGTGCACTGTGGACAGCACTTAATTTCATTGTGAGATACACAAAGACAGTAAAGCTATTCTAAAGATATTGCATCTTTTCCTGGCTTATGTAGATAATTGCACAAAACAAGTTTGAGTTGAAGAAGTGCCTACAGAAGCCAAATTTGTGGCCCTATGCTCTCAATCATTTTTTTAATCTTCTAATTTGGATTACTAATACCTTTATAACATGGATTGTTAAAATCTTATAAAACTATGTAACAAGCTCATGAAGGAATATTTTAGAACTTCAGTCAGTGCATGTTAAATCGCTAGCAGTAAACTTTGTTGGCTAGAATATGATCACAGAAGTATGGCAAGATGCCTTTTGCCAAGCTAGATTACTGGATCATCTAGCTTCAAATTTTGTATACTGACTAGGAGCAGGTCTTCAAGTTTTCAGATAAGATTTTTTCTTTGCAATGCCAGAAACTGAAATTGAGATATTTTAGGTGCAGCCATATATAATTGAATTCTATTATATACAATTCTTATCTATTACTAAATAAAATTTAATTGTAATTAGCTTTTTCTTACCTTCCTCTGAAGCATGGTGACTTTATCAGGAAAATAGTACATAACAAAGTTTTTCCCAAAAATACTGGATAGTCCATAACAACAAGTAGCACCCACAGAAGTCAGAGTAGAACATAACAGAAGTCCTATCCATGGTCCAAAGAGAGCCCCAGCAAGGATGTTCTGTTAGAGTAAAACTAGATAATGATCCAGTCCATTAAAAACTGTGGGGAAAGCATTAAGGGCTTTATGAACCATAAGAATGTAAGAACAGCCTTGCCTGGTCCATTTACTTCATACTATTAATAGCAGTGGTCAGTGATGTCTCTGCCAAATCCATAAACTGGGTATAAAACACAGATGTTTGCTACTCTTAATATAATACAGTATACTGTATTATGAGCCTCAATATGCTATTATATAACTGTCCACCAAGAATTTTTCTACTGTTCCTCAATAAAATGATCTGGTTGTCCTCCATTCCTACCTCCCAGCTAACTCAAAAAACTCACATTACATCAGGTTGAAATGGTAAATGGAACAGTAGAAATAATTCAGAATTAAAGAATAATGAACCATTTTTAATGAACCCCAATAAACATAACTTAGATTGAAGTCATGGTGATGAGGAGAAAGAATAATTATTTTTATGATTCATCTGAAATTCTGCTCTGTAGCAACAGATGCTACAAAGAAATATTGCTTCTTTGTCTCTTTTGTGCATGCTGGCTGGAAATACTATGACTAGTATCTACTTTTTAACCTTACCACCTTCTGACAGGTGATTCCTTGAGTTTAGTATATCCTGATTGCTTAAAAGATACATTTATAAAATATATAATATAAAATATATACTCTGACTTTTCAGCAAGATGGAACATTTATTTATAAGACTGATACGGCTGTCTATATTGTAATCACAACCCTGGACAGTTCACAAGGCAATAAAAACAGCACCTCCTAAAAATCACAATAAAAACTCAGGGCTCCCAGGAAAATATTTTCTCACACATCTACATATTATATTGTGAAGGGGTTTTCCTATGAATGGACAAAATAATATTCATATTTCTACATATGTTCATGAAAAGGTTCCATAAAAATAGCAGCAAGTATATGTTATGGAAGGATAAATTTTATATCTAACAATATAAGTATGGCAATAATTTTTTTGCAACATGCTGCAAAACCAATCTATGACTTTTATGACATATATACATACCAGAAAGCTAGAGCCTGGTATGGCAAAGGTTTGTTTGTACAGGTAAGCACTACAGAAAAGCAGAATCATGTATGCATGGTGCTCTTTATTGTAGTACTGTAGAAACTCTGCAAGTTCTTGTAGTTCCTCTAGATCTGAGGGGAATTTTAATGACCTGATAAAGAAAGAACATAATTAGTTTAGTTGCAAAATGATTGGATTAAAAGAAGGAACAGAGGATAATTATGAGATTAGCCTTGAAGATGAACAGGTTTATTGCAACATGGAGCTCTCTCAAGAAAATAAATCAGTTTAATCTTACAAATATTGGTATTTGGATTTTTTTTGCTACTTAACATGTTTATAATAGTTGTTTTTTAAAATGAGGTTAAATCAAATCAAAAGTCATCTTAAAAACAAAATATTAACATTTTGTACTATTTTAGTTCCGACAAGACAAATGTATCTTTAACAATAACAATATCTGCAGGACTATAAAAAAAAAGATAGGAGACTGGGTTTTGTGTTGGAAACAAACAGCTATGAACATTATTACAAGTATTTCTTTTCCTTCTATTCAATCATGTCCGACTCTAAAGAGACTGCCTGGACAAGTCCCTGCAGTTTTCTTGGCAAGATTTTTTCAGAAGTGATTTGCCATTGCCTCCTTCCTAGGATTGACAAATATGACCAGCCCAAGTCACCCAACTGGTTTTATGCCTAAGATAGGACTAAAACTCACTCTCCTGAGTTCTAGACTGATGACTTAACCATTATACCAAAATGGCTCTCTATTGGAAGTATACAATCACTGAAATACAGTTGCTCAAACTAATAGAAAATCAAGCAATAGATATTAAACTTCATAAACTTGAAAATGGACCAAAATTCCAGTTGAATTATCCTAGTAATGCTGACCGTAAAGAGCAAAATTTCCAATCATCTCTCATAACTATCTTCCCCCCCACCTCCTTGCATCCTTCACTAAAAAAACTAAAAATTTCTCTCCAAGTCATCTAAGGAATTTATGAGACCCTTACTATAATTTAAATGTAAAAAATAAAAGCTCTGTACATTTGTGATGTCCAAACAACAAAAGTTATATTTGTTTAAACAATGTGTTTCCTTTAACTGTGGCTGTATAATTAGTCATGCCATATATTGTTTCATTTCAATAAACCCCAATACTTATAAGAACAGCTCTACTGGTTGAGACCATCTTCATCTTAGTCCGGCATTTTCTTTCTTACAGTGACCAATTAGACATTTTTGGTATTCTTGGAAGCAGGAGATAGTTCTCTCACACTACTGTTCTCCTGGTACTGGTATATGAAGACATGCTACACCCAATCAAGATATAACGCTGAATCTTTATTACCAACAGCTTTTGATAGAACAATTATCCAGGAGTCTATCTAGAAGCCTTTTAAAAACATCGAAGTTAATAGACATCACGTGTTTTGTGATAATGAATTTATTATATATTGACTTGAAAAAATTCTTTGGTGTATTGTAAATATCTGTGCTATCAATTTAATTCAATGACTCATAGAATTTTAAGAGAAAATAAAAACTTTTATAGTTCAACAATCTAGTCTTTTCTCTAGGAAAGTAGCTTAACCCAATAATTTGTACTGGGATTCTTCAATTAAACAATGGTATCTATCAGGACCCCAGAAACATGCTTTCTCTGTAGCAGTACAAATTCGAATGGCTGTACCCTACTGGTGTATCAAAAGGGTTCTCAAGTCATGATGGCTCTTTGTCCAGGCTTCTGGCAAGCATGAAGCCCTTCTTGTTTGTTCCTATGTGGGTTAGATATCTTTGCCATCTTTGTTCCTTTTTCTTTAACGTTCTTTCTTATATTAGATTTTTTACAATATTTTCTATACCCCCAGAATCACTGCAAATTGAATGGCATTTAAATTTAGCAGATTTGTTTGCATTTTTTTTTTAATTCTTAGAGTATCAGTATGGCTAAATGGTGCCATGCTGAACATTTTTTCCTAAGAGAAGTCATATAGTTTAGAGAAAAAAATAACATATGAAAGAAAAAGATGACCTATGAAGAAAAAAAGTGGCATATACTTCAGAGGAAAAGAAAGAAGTTCCAGGTAATCTCCAAGAATCAGATACAATTGAATCGAAGAAAAAAAACCCTACAGAAACTACTGTAGGAAATGTTCTTGATTTTCTCAGAGAAAGTAAACAAAACACCAAGATTATTTGATTCTATATTTATTGCTTTGCTGGACTTGACCTATTCCTTTTAAATTACTTAGGAAAGATGTTGGTTGGTAAGTAGATATGCTGTTTTTATTCAGTGCTTCTACAGGAGAAACTTGCTCCCACCGGTAGTAGGTAGAGCAAGCAATAGGTATCTGAAATAATTACTGAGGATCCTTAGAAATACTTTATGGTGCGTTTCTAAACCTAATTCTTATTGTGCAACTACTCTCCTCCCATAGAATGTTATGGACCAGGCGAGGCAGCAAGATTCATACATATATGACATCTCAGACTATAATACAAAGGGCTATCCTTGCTGGATAAATCAAATTAAGATACCTTAACATTGAATAAACTATTCTAAAAGCATTTTAAAATCAGCTTAGAGGAAATCTATTGCCTACATACAAAGCAGAAGGATATAGTGTACTGCAATCACTCAATCGCCTTTCCACAAACAACAGCGTCGTTCAAAGCAGGGTCGTCAAATCACTGTAGATAAATGCGCTATTGCGATTAGGTTTCATAACAACTTCGGAGTCCTCAGCAGCACCGTTGCCGCGTCTGCAAAATTTCGATGGCGATGTATATTTTCCAGTCGGCTCTCAACGTCATTAGTCCTTTTCAGCAAAAAAAATCCAGACCTTCGGGCCTTTGAAAGTTGAGATCCACCGGGAGCTAAGATAGCTTGCAGAACTCAACTGCCTGACTGCCGCTAAACCAAAACTCGCTCGGTCGCTTCGGGACACGAGCGCCCGGCAGGACAGCGAGCCCGAAATAAAGAGGAGACAGCCAACTCACCCGCTTCCCGCGCGCGGCCCTCCAGGCAACCAGGCAGTTAGCAAATAAAGGCCCGACGTGGCTGCTGCCAGGACCAGCAAGAAGCCCACCAACGACCGCATGGCCGCCGCTCATAAGGGACGCCAAGAGGAGCAGGAACTAAAGGCAACGGCCGATGAACTGACAACTCACACTCGGGCGAGTGACACAATTTCTCCTTCCTTCGATAGATTAAGTAAATGGCGAAATTTCCTGTACAAAGGGTACATACAGAAGCTTGGTCGGTCCCCCACTATTCCCTATAGCACCGTTTCTCAACCTCGACAACTTTTAAGATGTAGGGACTTCAACGGCTGAGTGTTAAAAATTGGCGAGGTTGAGAAACGCGGCTTTATAGGATATTAAAGCCTGAGGTGTCGTGCTCTGCCTGTACTCCCGTTGATAGTTCTTCGTCCAGAGACACACAGTTGCACCTGGACTAATCCCGGGAAAAGTGTTTAATTGTATTGCTGTTGGTTCCGTGCTGTTTTATTGGTTGTAGGCCGCCCCTTTATTAATAAATGAACGAGCGAGTCAAGGGGAGCAGGATCGGATCTGCTTAACCTACGATCCCGCTCTAAGCATTAGAGTCGCCCAGAAGAACAGACCCTTAAAGACATGGATTACGTTAAACCAATGTTTAATTGTGACATTTCAAATAATAGCTTAATGCACATAGACCAGGGGTAGGCAACCTCGGCTCTTTTATGACTCATGGACTTCAACTCCCTATGCTGACTCGGGAATTCTGGGAGTTGAAGTCCATGAGTCATAAAAGAGCCGAGGTTGCCTACCCCTGACATAGACTCATAAACCACAAATCAGAAAATCCGAGTTTGGAAGCCAAGACGAGTTATATTGAACCAGAATGCGTTTGGTTTTGGTCTAGGTAGGACTCTAGGAAGCCACGCCGAGGGTGCCTGATTGCTTGCCTGACGTCGGCGAAGTGAACCGAAACGAAACTCCGTCCGAACTGCCAGAACGAGGCCGGTCATGAGTCGAGCTGCCCCAACTGCGCGGACCGAGGGGAATGTTTAAAAAAGGGCCTCTCTTCATCTCGGCGATAAGGGAAGGGCTTCCATTATTTGGTACGCGTCGTCTGTGACGTAGTTCCGGCCTCTGCCGTGGAGGCTGAGGCCTATGTACAAGTGGGTCTGTGAGACTCTGCGTTCTTGGGTATTCGCGCCTGCCTCTTGTCACCGGGATGTGGAGCCTTCTTCTTTACCTCGACCGCGGAAGAGGCGGTATCACAGGTGAGAGCACGAAATCATCTCAGGGCTGTAGGCTAGTCCGGGCAATCGAAAAGCTTCCCGGAACAAGGTAAAGGCAAAATACTTCCATGATGCTGCTCTGAAGATTTTATAGACTTTGGCGTGAATCGAGAGAGACTCAACGTAAACGGGAAAGGATCTGAACGCCTCCTGCATGATAGCCCGAGCTAGAGTTAATAATAATAATAATAATAATAATAATAATAATAATAATAATAATAATAATAATAAATAATAGTAAAGTTGGAAGGGACCTTGAAGGTCATCTAGTCCAACCCCCTGCTCAGGCAGGAAACCCTATACCATTTCGGACAAATGGCTGTCCAGTCTCTTCTTAAAAACTTCCAGTGTTGGAGCATTCACCACTACTGGAGGAAGGTTGTTCCACTGGTTAATTGTTCTCACTGTCAGGAAGTTTCTCCTTAGTTCTAGATTGCTTCTCTCCTTGATTAGTTTCCACCCGTTGCTTCTTGTCCTGCCTTCAGGCGCTTTGGAAAATAGCTTGACTCCCTCTTCTTTGTGGCAACCCCTGAGATATTGGAACACTGCTATCATGTCCCCCCTCGTCCTTCTCTTCATTAAAGTTAAAGTGGGCATCACGTCAGCTCCCTTTAGCCTTGACTTGCTGGGTCTTCCCTTCCTCTCGACTCATTCACTTTTCCTTCATATATTTCTTTTGCAATTATTATTTATTTTTACCCCGCTTTCTTTAATTGTATAAATAACTCAAGGTGGCGAAAATACCTAATACTCTTCTCCCCCCCCCCCGCCTCCCAAGTCACCCAGCTGGCTTTGATGCCTGAGCCGGGACTACACCTTGCCAGTCTCCTGGTTTCTAGCCTGATGCCTTAATAATCACTAGACCAGGGCTCTTCAAACTTGGCCCTTTTATGGCTTGTGGACTTCAACTCCCAGAATTCCTCAGCCAGGCACGGTGGCTGAGGAATTCTGGGAGTTGAAGTCCACAAGCCATAAAAAAAGCCAAGTTTGAAGACCCCTGCACTAGACCAAACTGGTTCTTAGATCCTTATTAAATTCCCTCTTTGTGGATGGATTCACAGAATTGGAAAATTCTGGCGGGATGGTGAGGTCCCCAAAGAGAGGGTCTGGTAGCACCTTTTCCAGCTAACAATTTTATTAAAAGGTGTACATGTTTATAAGCTGCAACTCACTCCATCAAATGCATAGAGTTACTAAACTGAGGTAAGATTTAAATTGGGATGAGGTTGTGGGGAGAGGAGGGAAAGACATGTTTATGTGGATTCAGGATGGCCTCATCCCTGTGGAATATTCCACCACTGGAGAACTGCTCCCATCATTTTGGCCTCCCAGAGGGGTATTAAAACCTGGCTTGGAGCGCTCACCACTGGAAGTAGTTAACAGTGATAAGAGGATCTCTTCGTCTGTCCGTTGTCTCTTAATTTTGGATTTTATATAATTTTTTACATTTTAATCTGCAAGTTTTAATATATTCATTTGTTTTAATATTATAATATTTGTTTATTTTGAAGATTGTATAGGACTCTCCGTGACTCTGGAAGGCTTATAAAACAATAAAAAACCAATATTAAAAGAATAACAACTATAACTCCCAACCCCTCTGGTGACAACAAGAAAAAAAAATGAGCTACTTGATTGGCTCCGTCCCACTCTGGGTTCCCCAGGCCTATTGGCAAAACCAGATTTTCAGTGTCAAAGTTGGGGCCAGCCTAATCTCTGCAGAGAAGATAATCCAAAGGAAGGGGCCCACACGGAGAAATATATCGTACCTATTTTTCTATTCGTTTTATAATCTGTAAGCTGCCCAGAGTTAATTTATAGGGAAATGGCAGCATAAAGAATGAATGAATGAATGAATGAATGAATGAATACAGCATTTCAACTCCCAGGATATTATTGCCAATCTCAGAGCAAATATTTTGGAAAAAGTCATGTGATTTAAACATGCACATAATTCTTTTTGTTACAAAGTATTAATGAATCATTTTATGAATATCATAGATCATATAATGTCCCAGTTATTGATGTAGAGAATTTTTTAAAAATATGAGCATTTAATTTATAGTTATGTGAACCAGTTCTTTAGTCAGCACTACTGTTCCTTAAACAGATTTATTTTTTCTCCTTAGTTCTCAGTCCTATGTAGAAGAGCCTGATCAGGAGCAAGCAAAAAGACGAAAACTTGGTAATGTCTACTTTCTTTGATGTTTCTCATGACTGAAATATAACTTCATAAATATTTGAAAAGATTTTATTCTAAATTGTGATAATTAACAATTATGAAAACTGTTTTGACCTAAAAGTAAGAATGTTCAACTCATTAAACTTATTGCTGCCTAATCATCTTAGAAATGTTTCAAGTTCAAAACAATGCTGTTTCAAACTTAGGACATTTCCTGGGTGCTTGCAACAGTGCTATAGCACTTTTGGAAATATGTAAACAGTTTTGAACTCGAAACAGCTAATTTACTAACATCTAAAGCTATAAGGCTGCTTTACTGCAGGTAAGAAACGTTGGTATATAATCATAGGGAACTGATACATAATTTAATTAGAACAAAAAGAAAATTTATTAAAAATAATGTCCATATGGGGAGGTTGTCTTATCTGGTATATGGAAGTGGAACAGGGGGAGTAAAGTGTTGAATAAAGCAATATAATAAAAAGCCTGTTCTAAAACAGGCAAGTATCTGCTAGTCCAAATCCTTACTGAAGGACTTTTAACAATAAGTAGCAGCAGCCATTGCTCATGATTTAATTTTATAATGAATTTTTGAAGATTCCCACAGTTAGGATATTTTTTGTATAACTGTAGATGAGGTGGATTTAATAAAAAGATAGTAATCACTTCAGTATTTTGAATCATTTTGGGAATTTGGTGTTATATATGTACCATGAATGAATAAATAAAATGAATATCGCATTTGAACCAAGATAGAAAACAATTCCCCCCCCTAAACATTAGTACTTTCAATAGATTGTAGAATGTTAGAATAAAAGAACAGGAAGGGAATTTACTTTCATAAATACTGTATATCTCTTAAGTCAATACAATGTTTATAAACAGGAAAGTGTAAATGCTATCATATCAAATGCATCCTGCCAGTACAATAAGACAAGTCAATGACATCACCCTGTGTATGTTTTTGGGTCTCAAAGTTTGCTGCAGACATTGCTGGACCTACCTATGAATTTTGGCAAATGTAAGAATAATATTCAGAATAAAAAAATCATGCTGCATGAATTTTATTCCAAATATTCTTCTTACATTTGCCAAAGTTGAATCAAATGAACTCGGGAGTCATTTTGTTTATAAATATGATGTTTTGCTTTGAAGGTCAGCATTTCTGACTATAAGCTTAATACTTTTAACTTTTTCCAGATATTTTTGGTATATTCACTCAAGGAATTGTCAGTCTGATTAAGCTACCATCCCACTTAACAGCTAAATATTTTCAAGTTGGAGATCAATATGCTGAAACTACAAAAGAGGTTTGTGTGCCTTTTGAGAAGATAAAAATAAAGTGCAAACATTTTGTTTGCAAATTAAATCCTTGGGTCTGTGATCTTTTGTCTTCTGGAATAGCAACATGATTAAATTAGAGAGAGAACGGAATGTATCATTTCCAGAAGTTGGAAGCTATTCAAGCTAACATACATATTTTCTCCAGTACACCCCAGTCAAAATAGTTGGGCTGAGAAATAGAGGCCCAATGTCACCAAGTGAACTTCTGTATCTGGGAATTGATGTCAGCCTGTGTCCTCAGTCTTAGCGTTACTATCTTAACTACCTCTGCCATATTTCACAAGCAGCAAAGCAAACTCTGGGCAAAGGTATCTTCTTCTGTTTCCTCTTGCTTCTTCAGAATAAACAGAGAAAGCAAACAAGTACTCTTCTTGCTGATCCTTAAGACTGACTATAGAGCTGCTGAATGAATGCATGAGAAATGAACGCTAGTGAGTGGGAAAAAGCTTTCATTAAGAGTTGAACAGGAAAGCAACATTCTTCTATATGTAATGCTTTTTGGTGGCAGCTCAGAAAGTATTGGTCTACATTACTTAGGTAAAACAAGTGTGTTATTCTTCTAGAGAATGAATTAGTGGCTCTTAAGGGGAGAAGTCTCTGATGGCCCTGTTAATCACACCTATATAGTTTAAGACCACCAAGATTTTGTGGCTGAGGGCCTTTGTTCGTTTGACATAACTAGAGTAACACTAATGCAAATATTTTCAAGTTTTTTTCAAATGCTTCTGATGCCTTGGCTGATAAGCAGATGCAACCTAGCTGTGAGATGCAGATGTGTAACTTTGGTAAGTCAATAGATACTCTGGCTATATTTTAGATCCTGTTATTCTAATAAGTGTAATTATTTTTGTTTAGTGAAGTACTTAACTCATATATGGCATATTATAAATTGAAAAAAAATATGTTGATTTTGATTAAGAAGAAGCTCATGTTATAATTCCTTTAAATTAGTTTGTGCTATTATTTTACTTGCACTAAGATGTAATTTACTCTTATACATTGTAGGCCATTGCTTATAGGTATTGGGTCTACACTGAATATTCTTAAATAGTTACGGCCATTTCTTTTACCACTTCCTTCCCATATGTGCTTTGTATATATTGAGCTTTTCCAGTTCTTCCATGCTGTAGTATGTATCTCTTATATTTTTTGTTTTTAATCAGTTGATGAAAAGTGTTCTAGAATGCTGCAGTTTCCTTATAAGTCAATTGTTGGCAGTGGATTGCATCATATAAATATTCTTAGCCAATACATCTGCCAGTGAGGATGAGTTTTGCTATGTGTTTGATATGGCAAACTTGAATAATTCTTTGGAGTACAGCCATATAAGATTAAAATGAATACTGTTGTTTTGGAATTAGTTGTGATGAATCTGACTATCTTTTCCATAGATAAAAAAGCAAGTTATGGTACCTGTATTCATCCAGATGTAGCATCTGACTCTCGTATTCCAGTGACTTACATGAGGTAAAACCTTTAATTTTCTCTGGTGGCCAACAGACAATGAAATTCTTAGAATACAGGGCCATTACAGTACTCCCCTTTGGAGTTTTTCTCTTGTCTACTGTAACATAAATAATTAGTGTTGAACCTAGCATTGTACAAAAATGTGGCATATTACAAAATAATATGTCACATTTGTATTATGATGGCCATAGAGTTGGAAGGGTCCTTGGAGATCTTCTAGTCTAAACCCTGCTCAAGCAGGAGACCCTGTATCATTCTGGACAATTGGCTGTCTAATCTCTTCTTAACATCCTCCAGTAATGGAGCACTCACAACTTCTGCCGTTCTACTGATTAATTGTTTTTGTTGACAGGAAATTTGTCCTTAATTCTAAGTTGGTTCTCTCTTTATTAAGCTTCCATCCATTACTCCTTATCTTGCCCTCAGGTACTTTGGAAGAATAGGTTTATCCCCTCCTCTCTGGGACAGCCATTTAAATATTGGAAGACTGCTACCATGTCATCCCTAGTCCTTCTCGTCATCAGATTAGATATTCCCAGTTCCTGCAACTGTTCACCATACAGTTTAGCCTCTAGTCCCCTAATCATCTTTGTTGCTCTTCTCTGCACTCTTTCTAGAGTCTGAAGCTCTTTTGTATTATGATGGCTGAAATTGGACACAGTATTTCAAGTATGGACTTACTGGTGCCATTGGTATATTGCCAATAATATACCAGTGCCATTGGTATATTGCTAATAATATACTAGTATATCATTTCTTTCATTCCTGAAATTAGTATTGCAGTTTAGAAAACATTTTCTAACCAGCTACCTACATACTTACTTTCCATTGGGATTGATAGTAATCTCAAGCATTTTGCACTCGTTGCACTGCAACCTTGTTCTAATTTAACGTTAAAAGTGTGATGATTGTTTTAAAAATGAGAAGCAAAATAGACATTTCCTAATATACAGTCCTTCATGGAGGTGAATATTTTATTTGTTAAGTAGAACTTTGAGGAATAAAAGACTCAGAAGTCTTTACTAAGTTTCAGGAGGCAATGTTTTGTTTATACGCACGCACGCACATGCACACAGATATATTTTATATATTTGCCACTTTGGGTTGTTTGCAAAAATAATAAAAATTACTAAAAGAATATATATATTCTTTTGTATGACCCTTTAATCCCTTTTATCTGGAGGGGAGTCAGGGTGACTGAATGGAGCTGAGCATTTACTGGCCAGATGCCCTTCCTGATGCCTACATGGAGTTTGCAGCAGATATTTTCTCTTTACGCCCTGATAGAGAAGCTTCTGCCGCTGCCTAGAATTGAACTCTCAACCTTCCAAGTGGAAGGTGTGCATCTTCACCTCTAGGCCACCGTGCTACTTGGATATGGATGGATGCGTGTGTGTTTGTGTGTATGTGTGTACAAACAACCCAAGCGGTGAATATAGCCAATACATCTCCTATTTTCCCAATAACAACAACTCTGTGAGGTGGGCTGGATTGAGAGAGAGTGATTGGCCAGAGACACCCAGCTGGCTTTCATGGCTAAGGCAGGACTTGAACTCAGTCTCCTGCTTTCTACCCTGGTGCATTAACCACTAGATCAATGTGGCTTTATCCTCATCCTCAATGTAGGATGCAAGGAGAATTAATGCGTATTCTTACAAACATTGTTGAACATTGTACATGAGACATAAACTTGCCTTGCAGGAAGTTTTCATTTATCAATACAGATTAAATACTACAGGAAATTTGCTTCTAAATTATATAGAATTCAACTTCAACTCTTTATACATTTGGCTATTTAACATTATGTGAACTTAGAAAATAAATTGAATAATCAGGGAAATGTGTGAAATCTCAGGAAGGTGGGCTATAATTAATTATGCTTTCTCCGACATTTTTTTATGTGCAAAATACCAGTAGCTTGAATTATTGTGACTGAAATAATATAAATAAGAATAATTATTCTTTAGCAATCCTCAAATACGTACCTTTTTCAAAATGACATGTTGTTATCCAAATAGAAATGCAGATTTCAGCAGTGTACTTAATTTTGTTATTATTATTTTCTATCAGAGATGACTTTACTTCCAAAAACAGTAACAAGAAAAGTCATAATGTGCTTCAAGAGGATTTGCGGCCATGGAGGCATATTACCCGCAGACATTCATTAGAAGCTGCTTCTTTGGAGCCTGGAAGATATCTAAGGAAACCTCATTATACAGTGGAAGAGGCAAGTCTGCAGATATATAAAGTTGCATTTTAAATCATCCTTCATAGCAGATACATTATTACAAAATATTTGAATATGGAACTTGATTCAGTAACGCGAAAGCAGTTTGTTTCAGGCAGAATGTACGTTAAATTGATTGAATTATATTAAAATTTATAGTTTCTATGTTCAGTATAAGAATTGGAAGAATATATGTAATACTTATTCAGTGTAGAATTTTGATTGAAGTCAAGACACTTCCAAGCACCGATAAACTAATATTTCTTGCCATGACAAAGTATTTTGTACTTTGTTTTTCTTGGCTTTGGCCTCTCACTTTTGTAAGGGTGATTTTGGGCCACTCATTTTTGTAACTGATTTTGTGGGGGGGGGGGGGGGGGAGAGGGGTGTATGAGTATGTTCCAAGTGGCTCAATTGTTTGGATCTTTGAGAGAAGCTGCTGGCATTCTGTTCATGCCTAGCAGTGAATCCATAATTATATTGGCAGTATTAATACTGCGGTGCTTATTTAAAGAAATAGTCCAATTTAATCTTTTACATGTGTGGTTTTTTGTATACATATGTGCACAGACACACTAATGCAGGTACACTCAGATGTACATACATTTGCTAAATCTTTTTGATTAAGGCTAGTCTAGATGTTTGATACTTTCTTAACATATTAATTGCTTATTGCAACCAACTATGTCAAATTTATACAGCAATAAATATTTAGGAACTTTTAACAGTGTTGCCAATCAGTGTTAAATAATTTTTATTTTATTTATTTGTTACATTTATATACTTTTTATATCCACCTTTATTTTGCGTAATTCAAAGTGGCAGGTATAATGCTCACTCCGCCTATTTTCCCTGCACCAACAGTCTTGCAAAGTAGGCTAGACCAAAAGAGAACAACTTGCAGAAAATATTTTTTTTTGTTCTTGCTTAAGTAAATCGGTTACTACTTAATCAGATTTAGGCATTTATTTTCAGGACTCATAAGACAGTGCTTTTCCATTGGCTAGTGAACGATTACCTTTTTCCAATCTAGCCATTTGTTATTACAAATATTAACTATCTTTTTCTATTGATGCCTTGAACATCCATCATTAGTTCCCCTCATACAATAACTTCTGATAGGTGAGGACATTTAGTAGGTGCTGTCTGACTGGACAGGCAGAATCAATACAGAAATGATGGTGTCTTAGATGCCTAAGCCCTGGACCATATCAGCATTTTATAAATTGTACTCAGAAATACATTGCAATTCAGCTCCCAAAGTAGTGGTGTGACATAGCAGTATCATGACTAGTGAGCAAGGGCTTCTGCAGAGCAAATTATAGTACAGTGGTGGCAAACCTATGGCACGGGTGCCAGAGGCGGCACTCAGAGCCCTCTCTGTGGGCACTCGCACCGTCCTAGGCCTTCAGCTGGGTTTTATAAAACCTTTTCGCTTTAGGCCTCCGCCGCCTTATACAAAGAAAAATGTTCAATTAATCAATCAATTTCAACTTCTCGCGGGAAAAAAAGATCTCGCAAAGTTGGAATTGATTGATTGAACTTTTTAATCCCACCCAGTCTGCTGTTACCACCACAGCCACGCCCACCCAATGGGCCACATCCCCCCAATGGACCACACCCACCCGGCACCCGATGATGCATAAGTGGGTTTTGGGTTGCAGTTTGGGCACTTGGTCTCTAAAAGGTTCGCCATCACTGTTATAGTATTTTCAGACATGTATCCTCAGTGCAACTGGCATACCAGCCAAAGTTGAATAGAGACCTCCTGGCTTTGACTTCCTTGCTCCTCAAGCAGGAGCCATGAGTCCAAGAGAAACCCATCTGTAAGCTTGTTGTATCTGGGGAAGAAGCACAGTCCTCAAGAGTAAAATACATTACAGTCCTAGCATTAATACCAACTGTATCTTCTTTGAATTGATTCCCAGCTTTTTTTCCCCCAGCCAGACTCTTGACAGTTACCAGACCTTAGGACAGGACTTTTGTATCCATCATTGGGCTTTGGTAGTAATGTATCACTACAGGGTTGTTGTCCTGACTCCCATTTTCCCCACAACAAGAGGATAAGGATAGTTTAGTTCCATACACCCAAGTCTCTTTACGAACAGCCATTGCAATTTCCATCCCATGCCCAAGTCTGCAGATAGATAACCTGGATCCAAATAATCTGTTTCCTCCGAAACCCTCTGTAATTGTGGTCCCATTGACTACAGTATAGGCTAGATTCAGTTCTCAGTCCTCTCCCTAGCCTCGCCAACTAGCCAGAGAGCCCATCTACAGGTGGCAGAGTTGAGATTAGAGACATCTCTGTTCACTTCCTCAACATTCAGGGGCTCAAGCTAATCAAGATTTCAAGTCATCCCCTCTGTCATCCTAATATATTCCCTCTATTCAATGTCTAGGTTGAAGTGAATGCAAGCAGTTTTATTCAAGAAATGTTAGACAATCACAATTTATAATAATGGATTCTTCTGGCCCATCCCTCCCTTTAAAGGGCCTGGGGCATTCCAACTAGTGCAGTTGACTGATATTCTACAGATTCAGTGAAAGATCAGAAGCAACTCAGCTCCAGTGCCTTTATCAGCTCAGCATAGGCCTGAATTTGACATCATACCCATATCTCTTTCCATTTCTTATTTTTCCATTAACATCAGTCCAGATATATCTTTGCTTACTTAATTTCCTAGGGCTCTTTGGAAAAACAAGGACCTGCACAGGATCAGTGGCTGGGAGAAACTGCTTAGAGATAATCCTGTCTGATGGCTTGGTTGCCTCTGTGTGTCAGAGATTAAAACAGGATTCAACATACAGTATATGTCCTCCCGATTTCTAGGAAAACCCCAAATATTGTCTGAAACCATTACAGTTCCGTAAGACTTCTGAAGGGACCATCTGAACAAGTCTTTCCTTCTTGCTGAGACTGGTGGCTCTAGTTCAGTGGTTTTCAACCTGTGGGTCGGGACCCCATTTGGGGTCGATTGACCATTTCATGGGGGTCGCCAAGCAAGGCTGTCCGCCATTTTTTCCCCCTTTTCCGGCGGGTGCCTTACCTCCCTTGGGCTGGGCCAGCTGGTGGTCGGCCTGCTCCGTCTCTGCCGCTTGCCAGCTACGCCTCGGCTGGCGCAGGGGGCGGAACCACGCATGTGCGGTGCTCCCGGGCAGGGAAAGTCCTCGACTTACGACTGGTTGGGTAGTCCTTGACTTACGACCGGTTTAGTCCTCGACTTACGACCGGTTTAGTCCTCGACGTACGACCGGATTAGTCCTCGACTTACGACCGGTTGGGGTCACGGCATTAAAAAGGTTGAGAACCACTGCTCTAGTTCACCATCAGGAGAAAGTAAACATTACTAGAAAGTTCAATCCTATCTCATCTGCTGCAGGAGAAAGGCCAGATCTACTGGGTAGCTAGTAAAGTAGGTTGGCCAGTGATGACATGGTTGTTGTGGCTGTCAAAAGTTTTTGAGCTTCCTTCAAATCCAGGAGGAGATTAAAATTGCCAGTATCAGCAGTCTGACGGAATCCATAATCACTCCTACAATAAGATCCAACAGCTTGGGAAGAGATACTGTCATGTAGTTGGGGAAGCAGTAGAACAGCAGCAACCTCAGTTTGCCTCTTTGGTCCTGCCTCACAATCCTAACATCATATCTGCTAAACCTGAAGAATAGTGTTTATCACAATGCCAAAGGTCTTCAGGTACATGCCAGCTCCTCTGCCTTGGAGTTGGGACTGATGCCAAGTGCAGAACTTTGCTGAAGGAATCTCAGGAAGGGGGAGCTTTCATTCATCCAGCTAGGTCTCAGAAACACATGCTACTTTGTCTTCTCATCTACAATCATGTCTTAGACAGGGAGACCCCCATTCAAAAACAGCAGCTTGAGGCTGGAGTGTCTAGCAATCGGGTTGCCTGGTTCCTGCATTGACATTGGTGGGTAGGAAGTAGATAAAATGATTCCCCCTGTTTTATAGAATGAAATCTCAAGCACAGTACAAAAGGGCATGCTTAAAATATGAATTTTAAGTATCAAGTTTATTATGCTCTTAAATATAAATAATTGTAATAATTGTTTTATCCTAGGGAGTTCAGAGACTGGAGCAAGAAAAATATAAAGAACTGCTTAAGCAAGGAAAAGAAAAGAGTCTTAAAATTCACTCTTCTGCTGCAGTAGCAAATTACCATAAGTAAGTTCTTGCAGAAAAATAATATTTAAAGTGAGGCAATGAAATAAACTAGTAAAGCAATTGGAATTTTGCATGCTGGATATTGAGAATTAGAAATACCATCCTAAACCATATGATGCAGTAGTATTTATTGGTTGCATTCATATTCCATTCTAAGCTTAATTCATAACTTAAATGATTTAGAATGCCCACTAGGGGTCCTGTTTTACCATTTCACTTCTCCATACATGTGGAAAAACAAGTCAGGATCATATTTAACCTGTTTCTATAAGAAGTGATCTCTGAACTGCAGATAAGTGTTTTTAAGCCAAATTTAAAGCTGTTATAAATTCAGACTTGTTTGCAATTATTACAATACATGTGATGTTAACCCAAATTAAAATGTGGAATATTGTTATCTATATAAAGGGTTTTATCTTTTAAATCTATGGCATACCTATAACCCAGGGGTGTCAAAACTGCTGGCCCGCGGCCCGGATGCATCATGGCGAAACCGTGCACACCCCATTGTCAGCAATGGAAAAAAAAGTCATGACATGTCATGATGTTACGAGTTTGACACCCCTGCTATAACCCTATTAATGATTAAATGCCAGTATTAAATCTGTTGATATACAATATATAAAATGTAGATTAAATTCAATATCATGCTTTACTGTCAATACTTTTTTCCTTAACAAAACATTAATTGTTTTGTTCTTTCAAATGCATTGAATAAAGTGTTCAGGATTATGCCACTGGATCCTTAAAGTTTGATCTCATCCCTTCATCTGAAATGCCAAGAAATGGTAAGTAATAATAGTGAATAAATGTATATAGCAGTGAAATAAGTTAAAATCTAAGTGGAATATTAAATGACGGATTGGAAACTTTCTAAAAATGTATAGTGAATGGTATATTTACCTTTGTACTTTAGTTATCAATATTTTTTATTTACAACCTTGCCTTGACATTTCATACTGGTAAACATTTGATATGTTATAATTCAGGGTCTGTCACTTGCCCTTGTTGGTTTATAAAAATGATCTCCAGTTGTTGTATCTTTAACCCCCTTTAAAAGTTCCCTTTTAAACTTCTGTTATGCATTTACCTTCATTTCTATATTTGAGTACATTAAAATGCATTATTATCTTAAAGTTATCTGTCCAGTGGATTAAGATAAACTAGAAACACAAGTTAAGATAGGCAAGAAAATGGTAAGTGAGCACCTGTCCAGCCTAGACGAGTTCAAATCACCAGCACTAGATGGATTACACCCCAAGGTTCTCAAGGAACTGTCAGATGTGATCTCAGAACCATTGAACTATATTTTTCAAAGATCCTGGAGCACTGACATTGCCTCTTTTGGGCTTCCTTTTTCATTTTGAATCTGGTCTGCAGTCCTGATGCTAGTACTGTAGGGACTAGCTATGAAGTTTATTACTTTTTATTTGGGAAAGAATAAGAAAGGAGGTATATTGCTTTTTATTTGAACTGTAGGCAAATTGATCTCACACTGATTTCAGCAGAAGCAGCAGAAAAAGAAAAACAAAACCCATAGAAGTGAGGAAAAGGTAGGAGGTAGCTGCACTGGGAAGAAGCTAGTATAGTGGGTGGAAGTGAGGCAAAAGGAAAAAGAAAATGGGCTTGAAAGAGAAGTCTTGTTTCTGAATAAGTAGCCCTTTTTAGCAAGGTCTGATCTTCAAGCATCCCAGGTTTTCAACAATAGTATCTGAAATCATGTGTACCTCCTGTCTATTTTTCCCCCCAGCAGGGTTCTTTTTTTCATTATCAGCAGATCAAACAAAATTGCTTCTTTTTATTGGAAATGAGTTACTGGTTTGCATCAAGAACTGAATTCTTCTTTGAAAAGCTTTCTTTTCTAGGCTAATTACTAAGAACTGAAAGAATACATCAGTAAAATGTGTGAGACAACCAATGCTCCTTTAAAATATCACCAATGTGTAGGGAGGCCAACTGAGTTACGTTTATTGTATCCTTTTTTTAAAGGAATCAAGAACTTTGGTCCCTTGGGCTCTAAAGATGATGTGAGCAGGTAAGTGAAAGTGCATTGATTTATAATTTGTGGTTTTAAGAGAGGATTAGAACCTAGAAAATATTTGTGCATCAGGTTTTGTTTTTGTCCTTTTCTCAGGAGTAGTGCCAATTAGCATTGTGTCATAAGTGGAAGAACAAAACACTCATATCTAAATAGTTATGTGCTACTGGGAGCATTTATTCTATATGTCATCTTTTGGAATCTATCTATGCCATGAGCCAGGAGCATTTGTGCTCTAGATGTTGAGAGTTTGGAAAAAATTCAGAGAAGAGCAACTAAGATGATCAAAAACCTGGAGACTAAAACATACAAAGAACGGCTGCAGGACTTGGGTTTGGCTAGTCTAAAGAAAAGAAGAAATAGGGGAGGCACGATAGCAGTATTCCAGTATTTGAGGGGCTGCCACAAAGAAGAGGGGGTCACGTTATTCACCAAAGCACCAGAGGGCAGGAGAAGAAACAATGGTTAGAAACTGATCAAAGAGAGAAGCAACCTGGAATTAAGGAGAAACTTCCTGACAGTGAGGACAATTAACCAGTGGAACAGCTTGCCTCCAGAAATCGTGGGCGCTCCATCACAGGAGTTTTTTAAGAAGAGGCTAGACAGTCACTTGTCTGAGATGGTATAGGTTCTCCTACTTGAACATGGGACTGGACTAGAAGACCTCCAAGGTCCCTTCCATATTCTACTCTACTCTACTCTACTCTACTCTACTCTACTCTACTCTACTCTACTCTACTCTACTGAGACATTCTGGCTCAGTGAAGCAAATTTGAAATTGGGTGTTACATATTAGTTTTAGTACATACTTAACAACATATAAAATTTGGAGAGACAAATTAAAATGAAAAGCTAGTTGATTTTTTTAATTTTGAAAATATAGTGGATGTATAGTTTTAAACATTTCATTTGATGATGCTGTTCTGGAACTTTTTCAATGAAACACAGATTAATTAGATATTTGTAAACTCTAGAGCTATCCTGTAGTACTATGACTTACACTGAGATCTCAGCTTTACCTGATTTCTGTTAATAGATAAAGAGATTCTGGCTAAACAAACAGCATGAAAACAATGTTCTGCGTTATACTTTTTGTGAACACATTGAAAGTATATAAAGTATTAGAATACATAACTAGTGGCACTTTAGTTGCATTGATTCCACCTAACATTTTCTGTCCCAGATAATCAGATCTGCACATCAACAGGCAAGTATTTATTTTGGCTCAGTCTTTCTTACAGAATTGCTTTAATCTATTGATATCTTTGGGCTCTCTCGCATGAACTATTTGCTTCTGATTATGCCATGATGTTTCATTGGATTAAATCCAGGGCTTTGTTTCAGCCAATTCAAAATACAGAATTCTTCTACTTTAGCCATTCTATTACTTGTTCTGTTTAGGATTATTGTTGTGTGGCGTGAGCCCAATTCATTTAAAATTCAACTCACAGACAGATACCCTGACATCTTCCTGTAGAATTGGCTAGTAAATTATATTGTTCCCTCAATGAATTCATTGTTCCCTCAATGAGAGCAAGGTCTCTGGATCCTGAAGCTGCAAAGCAGCTGCAACCATACCATTTCCACTGCTATGCTCCAAAGCTGGAGTTAAGTTCTTTTGTTGGAATGCAAGGTTTGATTCTCCCCTAATACCATGTTTCTCTTTAATGCATAAAACTTCTACTTTGAACTGGTCTGACCCTACTGCAGAATCAAGTTTTCATTGCAAAAGTCCTTTTCAAACTTAAAATGGGCAGCGATGTGCTTTCTGGTAGTAGCGATTTCCTCCTTGACACCCTCCTGTAAATTACTTTTGTTCAGTGTTTTGCGTATGGTAAATTTATGACTGCTGGCATCAGGCTACGGAGGAATGACCTGTAGATCCTTTGCTGTTAACCTGGCATTCTTTGCAGCCTTTTGGAACATTACATGCCTTGCTCTTGTGAATTTTGTTGGACAACTATTACTGGGAATTAATCACAATGTGCATTTTCTCCATTTTTACACTTTTCTATCGGACCGTTGACGGTAATTTTGTAAGCCTCCCATTCTGATGAGCATTGACAACTATTTTTCAAGTTCTGCGAGTCTCTCTTGATCGAAATATCATTCACTTTCACAAACCTGTGTCATGAAGAGCAGACTCAAAGAAAATGAGTATTGGCATAGTGTGTTCAGTAGATCATGACATGGTATTGTGGTTTGGTTTTTAACCAGAATCTCTTTATGTAATAAGATAGTCTACATGAAGGTCTCATCTCATTTATAGATCCTAGGGTTGCAGGATCACAGTTGGTTCGGATGTGTTAACAGACTTTCTCTCATCACTGTACTACAGATTTTAAATATTTAACCAAACTTTTAATCCTAGATCCTTTTTTACATGGCTGTAGTGATTTTATAATTCTTCAGCAATAACATTTTGTGTGAAAGGATGAGCCACTGAACAATGTATAATTTAGTTCTGCTTCATTCTTTGTATTCCACTATAATTGACATTTATTCTGTAGGATTACAGAATATTCTGTAGGTTATTCTGTAGGATTACATTAGCTTAGCAGGTATAAAATGCTTGTAAAATTCTTCCTGATAATAAAAGTGTTTCTTTCTACTTTTGTAATATTCCCAGTAACCTCTTTGTCTCCGTGTTTCTATCAGATCAATAATAATAGCAAAAAGAACAACAGAACATGAAAAGGTATTCAAACAGAAAAAAGAGGTGAGATGCACTCTTTATTGTGACACTTTTGTCTTTTTTTTTTTAAATTTTATTAATAATTATTTTGGAATTCAATTAAAATTTTAGCCAACATAATGTCATTAAAATAATTACAAGAAATGAAATGCATTACAATGAAGCTGTTTAGAATGCCGTCATTAATTTTTCAAATACCATTCAGAACAGTCTTCTGAAAATTTTCAACCAAGCATTATTTTCCTTGCATTTCAGAACCTTAACTTTTCCTTTTCAATCCTTTTCCTAACAATATTAATAACGAGCACATAGAATAGAAAGCTCACAGTCTCAAATCTCCTGTGTCAGAATGCCTCTGGGTTTTCTCATCCTGGTTCTATCTTCTGCTTTAGGGTAGTGGCTTGATAAATCCTGTTGCTATTACCTTCTAAAGTAGCATCATTGGTATCCTAGCCCTTACCGCTATCAGAAGGAGAGGGCTATCACACCCCGTGCTGTGGTAAATATACAAAAAAACAAGCACTTTTCTCCCTCCTTGGGAAATAGAGCAATGTCACCAGAGATTTTTTTTAAAAATCAAACTTACTTAAAAACATAAAGAATCCTTCCTAATTTTAAATATTAAAATGCAAATATTAACTTCGAGAAAGACAAATTACAGAGCTCTCGAATCACAATGTTACTACTGAGAATGTAATTAAAAAGGAACTATTTTCCTCAAAATCCAGCACCTTAGACAAATTCCAAGATGCCAGTGGGCTGCTGTATAACGGGACAAGATAAAAGACTTCCAAATTAATGTTACTGGTTTGAAGAAAATCCTACAGAGGATTCCCCCCCCAGGAGCCCGGTTTAAATATATAGAAAAACAATTTGTTGTATAGAATTGTGTGGAGATGGCGTTGAAGAAGGAATTCAATTACTGTTATCTAAATATTAGCTTAGCCCAAATAGAGAGGATGGAATAAGAAAAAAAAATCAAGATTGCCCTAGCTTGATTCTGATTGGTATAAGAGAAGGGAGAGAGAATCTCTGTTAAGGTTTTAAGATTCTATTATTATACTCTATAATGGTAGAGTTCCATTTTTTTATTACCGGTATTTCTTTAAAATTGTTATGGCCACCTACTTGAACAGATTCTGGGCCACTTACAAAATCCTAAAAACAGTTTAAAACATAAAAAGGACAACTCAGGCTAAAACAACCATAACAACAACAAAAAACTACAACAAGGCCTCCACAAACTTGTTAACCCCACATCTTAAAGCCCTTCCTACACCCCAGGAAAGAGGGCACTGTCCATATCTCTGAGGGAGATGCAGGGTTTGTGATAGCAATGTCATACTTTCCTAGTCCTGCAAGATCACATTGTTTAATAGAGAGGGCCTATAGCACACTCATTGTCTCAAGGATGGGCTGGGATAATCTGAGGGAGGGAGGGGATTGTTGTTTAAAATCTCTTAACCACACTTGAGTAACTTTTGTGAACTTCTTGAACCATTTGTCAATCTTAATAAATTAAGATTTAAATACTTGGCATAATGTTATAGCCAGGTATGTGTTTACTTCTAAGGAACATCTTGGAGTCTGACAACTTTTTTAGTTCTGACTAGTAAAATGGTTAGATGCCATGTTGTTGTTTTATCTCCAATACAACAGATTAATATTGTAATATACACTGCACTAATAAAGTGTTCTCCTGCTTTTCATGTAGAAGTATATTATTTTATCTGGACATGGATAGTCTGCATTGTTAATTGTATAACGTAGAGTAAAAACCAGAATGATGGTTGTGTTTCTTTTAATGACTTACTGAAATTGTTCAGATTTTTTTGTAACAGATCTGAGTGTATTTTTTAGGATTCTATGCCAAACCAGCTGGAACTGTACAGTCAGGAACCATTCTAGGAAATTGGTTGTATAGGTTCAGGGTGGTTTAAAATGTATGTTGCTGAAGGGTGGGGAGGGATGGGAGTGGGGAAGAAAAGGAAACAAATAGGAGACTATAGCTCAGTGACATGAATTTCATTATTTGCAGGTATAAGATTTAAGTTCAGTCCCTGATGAATTCCAGTTCACATCAGTTCAAATATGATGTGGATGATCATGACTTAGACGCCTAGAATGTTACTGTTGGAATAGGTAATACTGGACTTGATGAACAGTCTGTTATGAGGTAGTTTCCTGTGTTCGGCTCTGCTAAAACCTTCCATGCTGTTGCCTGCAGTACTAAATAAGCAATTGCAAGCCCCAAACCTGAGGATTTCATTATGTGTCAAGAGAGCTGGGCATATTCCAAGAGTGAGAAAAGGAAAAAGTAAACCCTTCAACTTTTTTTTTTTCTTGAGAGTTAACCTCATGGTGCAGGGGAAGAGTCAAGCAGTTTTTTTATATCTCGTGTCTCAATCTCAGAGAACCATAAACTCGTTACTTCTCCCCCTCCCTTTTTAAAGTTTAGTTTATAAGCTAAAACTCTTACAAGCCTCAGGAGTTCACTGCGTAAAAAGATAAGGGATTTCCTAGTTGGTTGTTTTATAAAGAAGCTTTTGATGGGATTCTTTGTCTTTTGAAGGATTCCTTTCCGTGAACAATCCAATTGCAGAGTTTGATTTTGCATTTTCTTTTTTCCATTTTCTTTAGAACTCAATGCAGCCTTTGATGGGAAATGATCTATCAGAAGAAGTATCACTTAGATTAAGCCTGGTCCAGAAAGAATCGTCATACAGAAGACGTTCTCTGGTTGAAATAAGAGAAAAGTATCTAAGTTTGGAAAAGGCTACAGAGTGCTTTCCTGAGTTTACAGAGGTAGGCATTAAAGGACTAAGTTTATCTGAAATTAGCTCCAGATATTTTCTGTTTTTATTGTCCCCAGTATAGAAATGTAACTTATTTCAAGAAATAGTCATTCAAATGAGATTATATCCAAACTGTTATTTTCAGTATAAAGTATGCTAGAAGTAAGATATTTGTATTCACTTTTTTCTTTACAAGATAAAACAAAACCTGAATATGTTGTTTCTATCCTCACTTCACTTCCTCAAAATGTGTAAGTTTAGTTTTAATGTTAACTGTTTATGACCTTCATAGTATAAAATGTTTTTCCAGGATATGGAAACAGAGATAGCAAATGCTCTGAGCTATGGTCAAGATGATGAAATTTTGACTAGTGCCTTCAAGCTGAATATTACACGAAGAGACATTCAAACGTTAAGAAACCAGCAGTGGCTCAATGACGTGGTAAAATAAATTTTCTCATTAGTAGCTAAAGTTTCATTAGTCCTTTGTTGTAGAAATAACTGTAATGACCTATTACAGGGTTGGAAAGCTTCTGATCTAGAGGCCTGAATTGCCTATCAGACCAGTATATCTGGCTTGCAAAATGTTGAGTGAGGTCATCTCAGTCTGTTTCTGCTTTTAATTTCCCTCATAAGAGACAGATGGAAAGGCAGCATAGTTCCACTTCATCAGCTTCATGACAGTTTGTCCAGTGTGCATCTTCTTCCTAAATAAGGAAAATGTGTGCCAAAAATGTGATTGTTTTTTTAAGCTTGTTTCATCACACCTTATTCAGGGCAGGTGGGAACTGGAACTGTCTTCTGGACTGGATCAGTTCCCTTTTTTGCCTTATTGAATTGTAACTTCCTGAGCCCTTTGTATGTCTTACATGAAGTCCTCATTTAGCAACCACAATTGGGATCAGCAACTTGATTATTAAGTGAAGCAGTTGTTAAATGGAACCGCAGCGATGCTTCTGATCTTACTTCAGTTTTTCTTTACAGGCCTCTGAAGGTCATAAATGTCAGGATTGGTCACAAGGTTACTTTTTCTCACTGTAAAATTACAAATTATTGCTGTACAAGGCAGTCATTAAATGAGGACTGCCTACACACTATTTCAAGTGTATTAATAAAAAGCAATTAATTCTCAGGGCTATTTTTCAGGAATAGAAATATTCCAGTAAAGGCTTTGCGGGAATATCTCTATAAAGATAGCCCTGAGAATTAATTGCATTTTATTAGTATATTAGAAGATATATATATATATGCATGTATACGTATCTCTGTGTGTGTTTCTTCCTCTTATCTTGTCTCTTCTCTTTGATATAGGTCATTAACTTCTATATGAATCTTCTGGTTGAGAGAAATAAAATGCCAGGATTTCCAGTACTTTATGCTTTTAGTACTTTCTTCTATTCCAAGCTAAGTTCTATGGGCTATAATGCAGTAAAAAGATGGACCAAAGAAGTTGACTTATTCCAACATGACATAATCTTGGTGCCTATTCATATCAGACTACATTGGGCATTAGTGGTAAATACATTTTAGCTTTTCTGAAATTCTTTGGGTGATGAGGATATAATGTGATGGTTGCCTGCCGGATTCTACTAAAATCTTCACTTTGTTGTAGATTATAGATTTGAGAAGAAAAACTATCAAATATTTTGATTCAATGGGACAAAATGGCATCAGGATCTGTATGAGATTATTGTAAGTAGATGTCTAATGGTACAAAAAATGTCCCCTTTTACTTTTTCTGTTAGATTGATAAAATGAACCATTACTTCTATTGATTGCTGTAAACTGGGTGGATATTTTTTACTTTTTATGTATTAAAAATACAGCATGCAAAACTTTATTACCTCTGAAGAGTGATGATCTTAATTCTTAGGAAAATGTTATCACTGTTTGTTATGGTTTTATTGAACAGACAATATCTGCAAGAGGAAAGTAAAGCAAAGAAAAACCTGGATATTAATGTTTCGTCTTGGATACTTTACAGTATGAAGCCTCATGTATGTGCAACTGTTGTGTTTTTCATTTCTACTGTGCATCTAAAAGTTTAGAAGTTCTAAACTTCTAAAATGGTCATTTCAACAAGATTCAATTATTAATTTAGGAATAAATGTTTTAGACTTCACACACACCCAATTTCCCTTCTATACTGATTTCAGTACTTCAGTGGTGACTTCTTCAAACCACAGCTTCCTTATTGCACATGAAATGGGTCTGTGGTTTAAAAAACAACAGCACTTCAGAGATAAGGGAAGATGTAATGGGTAAGAGAGGGTATTCAGGTCTGATTTGCTAAATCATAGATTCTTACCTAGGATTATTATATCCAGACCTGATTTAAGTGCAACATATAGATGCAGTGAAGTTCTATTTAAATGGACATTTGTGTAGTTTCTGAATCTCCAGCATAAACCTACATTTGTTTATTAAAAATAAAATGTCTTGTATTAGGTGAAAGCTTCTAAAATATCAAGTGATATTCCAGTCAGTGGTGATGTGGGTGGAGGGGAGAGATCCACATGAAGTTGCTGGGTGAGCTCATCTGTCACCATGGGGTGAGGTGTCATCAGTACGCTGAGGATTCCCAATTATTCATCTTTGCCTCTGGAAAATTAAGTGTTGCTGTATACATCTTATTTCGTTTCCTGGAGGCTATGAGAGTCTGGATGGGGAAAACAGACTTCAACTAAACCCTGGAAAAACTGAGTGGTTTGGGATTTGAGGGCCTGCCAGTTCCTGATTTATTCTATTTTTTGCTGCTGGATGGGATTGCATTGTCCCAGAGAGATTCCATGCGTAATCTCGGAGTCTTCCTGGACTCAGGAATTGTGCTTGAACAGCAGGTGTCAGTCATAGCAAGGAAAGTGTAGGAGAAGGACTGGCAGAACCAGGAGGAGGAATTAAAAGAGGGATCAGCTTAGAGTTGTTACATAGCCAGAAGTGAACTAACCCCCCTTGAATACCCTTGATTCTTATCTGACTCTAACCCTGACTGTTGAGAAGAATCCTGTGTATAGGCTTTTAACAAAAAATCAGCTAAACTGAATCTTCAAGTGCAGACGTGGTTTTTCAGACCAGACAGAAAGCCTTTGCACAACTTTATATTGTGTGCTGCTTGCACCAGTTCCAAGATCGGAGGCTCTGCTCACAATCACTCAGGCGCTAGTCACCTCCCAATTGGATTACTGTAATGCCCTCTTCATGGGGCTACCCTTGAGAGTATCCGGAAACTTAGCTGGTGCAAAATGCAGCAGTGCGGGGCATTAATGTGTATCTATTCAGCAATACAAGTTACACCTCTGCTCCATGTGCTGCATTAGTTATCAGTTTGTTCTGGGACCAATTAAAGGTGCTGGTTTTGACTTTTAAAGCCCTTCATGGCATAGTTTGGGTTATCTGAGGGATTGTCTCTCCCTGAATGTATCTGCCCATCCAACCAGATTCAGCAGAAGAGGCATGCTATGGGTCCTGTATGAGAGTTGCATTTGGTGAATGCCACTTGCTTTATGGAAATTCCCCTGAAATGACCTGGCTCTATCGCTGTTGAGTTTCCAGAAGTCCCTCAAAATCTGGTTATGCCATCAGGCCCAGAGATCCCAGGAGACCAATGAGATATTGAAGTGGCTCCATGGTTATTAACATCTGTTGTTCTCTCTTAGACTTGGGTTTTTCATTTTTTAATAATTGTTTTTATAGATTAATCGTTTTTAAGATTTATTGTATGATACCCAAAGTTACTTGATCATGATGTAGGTGGCCTGTAAATTTGAATGAATAAACATATATTATATTGTCCATCTTGAGGAATTTCCTGTTCCTTAAAGAACAGATTGTTATATAATTTTTTGAAATTGAGCAATCATTTTAGATGCCTGTTTAATTGATGATCTGTTATAGAATTCCTGCTCTTAGGTTTCAGTGATCTGTAATTTAAATAAAACAAGAAAACGTTAATAGGCTTTCCTGTACATTCCCTTTTCTCAATCTTAGGAAATTCCGCAGCAATTAAATGGCAGTGACTGTGGAATGTTTACTTGCAAATTTGCAGACTTTGTCACTAGGGATAAACCCATTGCATTTACACAGGTGAGTTGAAATACTTTAGGAAATAACTTTCTTGCTGCTCTATCTCTTGAGATATTTATTTGTTATTAGTGCTGTGATAGAAACAGTAGACTGATTATTATTATTATCCCCTGGAATAAGATGCTCATGCTTGGAATTACTGATTATTTTCAAGCATTTTTAGATGAAACTAATTGTCTGGATTCATCTTTGGATTAGTTTTTGGACAGAAACTATTTTGGCTTCCCTTATGTAAGAAGGAGATGGCAAATATCACCCAATTGGCTCTTTTGGATTTCACTGTGATTTTGATACCGGTAAACATGGTATCCTGAATCAACTATTACTTTTTTAAAAAATCTGTTGCCATGAAACTTTTGCTGACTTACAATCTTAATAAAATGTGCATAGTATAAATGATTTTATATAACAAGGGTAATTAAAACATGAATAAAATTATAAAGCAAGCCAGTTACAGTCTTAAAAAGTACTGTTTTAATAATTTCCTGAAGCCTAACAAAGTGGAAGCTGATCAGATTTCGGACAGCAGGCTATTCCACAGCATCAGCACCACCACATAAAAGCAGTGGCCTCTCAGAAAAGAGGAACCACTAATAGATTTTCTTGGGAGCTTTGTATTCAGCAAGTTGAAATTGAGTGGAGGATGCCTTTGAGATGCTTCAATATCAAAATTTGAAAGGCTCTAAAGGTGAAATCAGCACTTTGAATTGCATATAAGAATTGATTGGAAGCCAGTGAAGGTCCCAAAGCACAAATGTAATGTGTTCATATTGGCAAATACCTACTAAACACTATGTCGCTGTTCATGTTATTGGTATGTAGATTGATATTATCTGTTTTTCTTAATTTGAGAGGACAATAGGTGACCTGTATTGTACAAGACAACAGTTTAGATGAGGGCTAGAAACTAAAGCTTAATTTCTGTAGTAAGGAGGCAGTAATCTAAAGGTGATTAATTTGACTAGTTGAGTAGTGGTTAATCTGTTCTGGCAGTAGGAGAAGTTAAATTTCCTCCAAAATTCAAATGTGCAGCTTGGATTATTCCTGGATTCTATGTTATCACTGAAGGCACAAGATGTCTCAATGATTAAAAGCTCCAATTATCAGCTTTGGTTAATATACCAGTTGTAGCCCATATCTGGATAAGAGGGAACAAACTGATTTTCCAGTTGGATTATTGTAATGTGTTGTATGTAAGGATACCTCCTGAAAACAGTTTGGGATCTTCAGGTCCCAGAATAGAGGGACCTTTTAAAACGGTATTGATTGATACAACCATGAAATGCCAATACCTTAATAGTTGCACTGGCTTCCGGTCTTTTCCAAGCCCTATGCAAATATTGGCTTTGACTTTTATTGACTTGAGGCCAAAATCTAAATGATTGTCCCTTCCCTAGTGTCTTCTTAGAGTGAATGAACATTAGGGAGAGCTTTCTAAGCTAGGTTATGTATTCTGTGAATGCAGTCTCCAACGGAGTCTTGCTTAGTGCCCATATTTCAACAACTAGGCAAATAATTTCTCTTCTTCTAGATCAGGGGTAGGCAACCTTGGCTCTTTTATGACCCGTGGACTTCAACTCCCAGAATTCCTGAGTCAGCATGGCTCAGTTTGGAAACCTCTCCCTTTCCCCTCAGCATGGCTGGCTCAGGAATTCTGGGAGTTGAAGTCCACGAGTCATAAAAGAGCTAAGGTTGCCTACCCGTTCTAGATACTTAACAATTTAGACACAAGAAGTTATAGACTTAGAGCTTTACTAATTTTATGTCAAATAGCTATTTTATGACTTTTGTATTCTATATCCTGGGCTGGTGATTCTCATTTTTAATGATTATTTTATTTTGACTTCTAGTGCATGTGTGCTATGTCAGTTACTGAGAGAACATTTGTTATTAAGGAAAGCAAAAATAAAATAGATAGCATGTTTGCTAAATGAAAGTATGAAATATGTTAACGGAGTTTCTTTTTGCAGTTTCATATGCCTTATTATCGAAAAAAAATGGTATGGGAGATTCTTCATCAGCAGTTGCTATGATGCCAGACCACTGTTACGGTTTCATGTGCATAAAACACCATCTGAGTATACAGTTGACTTGTACCCATTTAAAGGCAAAGATTCAAAATACTCTCTTGGCTAAGCTCCATTCAGAGATGGGAGTTATCCAGAAGCTTTTTCTTGAAGCTTGCTTTCTTGAAATTTTCCTTCCAGGGAGAAAAAAAATATGAAGGCAAGAATCTGCAGAGTATTTTTAAGTAGAACGATGCTGAGTTTTTGGATGAATATGACCTACGTGACATATATATATATATATATATATAAATATTGCGATTTTCCAAAGAATACCAGGTCGTCTATGGTTTCAATGCCCTGATTGGATTCAAACTTAGTACTGCTTATAAGTAATGCAATTGTAGTTGTAGCTGATTTGTCCCATTAATTTTAACTGATCCACTCAAACCAAAATACAATTTGGACTCGCCCTTTGATTATAAGCAAAAAAGCATGCTTTTTGAGCTTTATTTTTGAAGTTTTATTGTATACTAATGTTGAGGCATTTGGTCTGGAAAACTATGGTTGGGACGACTGTATTTTGCAAGATATTGAAAGGAGTGTGCTTACCCATTGTATGTTCCTGAGTTTATATTTTCATAAAACTGGATCTTAGTGATGCTGAAAAATGGAAAATTCTGTTTGATTTGTAACAAATCCATTGTGAAAGCCCTAGGTGGGAATTATTCTTTATTTAAAAACTAAAATGTTGTATGAGAGTATTTATTTGTATTCTTGTATGTGTTGGACATGTATTGGAATTCCAAGCTAGTTTAACTAAAATGGAGATATCTAGTAAAAATGATATAAATTATGTGACTTTCATTGCCTTTTCTGTTTAGAAGTGAAATAAGTGTTTTTCAACTATGTTATTATATGCTGCAATGTAACAAGGGTGAGGCATAGCAAGATCAATGATTTTCTGTTTCAGAAAATGACAATCTTGATTCTTTCATTACTGTCAAGTTTTTTAGGCTAAATGTTAAGATTGTGCACAATGTTAGGCTGAGGCATAGAAAAACAAGCATTCTCATGCCGCATAAAGGAAGCTTTCTTCCAACAGCTTATCATGGAATTTAGCTAAAACAAATACTTACGAGCCCCCGTTATTTACTGTTTTCAGAGCCTAATCACAGCAACCTTTTAGTAAAATAATATAACCATAAATATTGCTGCTATCCATTGTTTTGCAAAGTAATATCACAGTTGCCCAGTTTTCTATTATTCTATGCATACTATTTCACTTAATTGCCTTATTATACAGTAGTGGACAATTAGCATTTGGAGTTAACATTGAAGCCCTGACTTCTGTTAAACAGAGATGACAATGCAGATAGGTTTACAGGAAGTAATTTTATTACAAAGTAAAGCTGTGTCCTGGGCAGAATTAAGTCTTTTACTGTAGAATACATCAGGAATGGAAACTGTGATGGTTTGTGGGCTCTTGGTAAAGATATATTCAAAGTTACATTAAAAAAACCTCTTTCTTATCTAGAAATAAGTTCTACTGGAGTGATTAGCACTTGCTGATCAGTGCTGAATTGTGCCAGCTCTTCCAGTATAGTTCAACTATCAATTTTACATTCAATCTAGGTGTTTGAGAATAATTTGACTGCATTTCTAGTAAGCATAGTTTAAAAGCTGTGCTCCAAAACAAGGAGAAATTTAATAGCAGATACTGTCATTTAGTGTGAAAAGGCTTATTCAGACTATTCAATGGGGGAAAAGTATACTGATGTCAAACTCATTGCCATTGTTAACCTCTTTTACCATGTCTCAGGATCAAGGCCAGACTACCTGCCCCAATGCAGATAGTAGTTAACCCCTACAGCTGCAGAAGATCAGGGACAATTCTTTTCATTCTCCGCTGTCTGTTGATACAGTGCAGACCCTGCACCTTCCTTATTCTTCTATCCTTCGCTGCATATTCTATATGCTTGTGGGACAGTAGGGAAGGCAAAGTATATCCATTCGGCTGGACAGGACAACAGGCCTCTTCTTCCCTCCTTCTTGCATTCTCTACGTAGAAGTATTTCCATTGACTTGTGAATATTTGTGGCAGAGGGAAGACTTGTCACCTTGAGACAGGAATTGGCCTACTGTTGCCCATCCACATCCATGATCATCTTTTGGCCTCTTTTACTTTGAGTCATCACTGGTCAGCCAGCAAAGATGCAGCTTAGGTGAGGTGGCTAGTTTTGTTGGGAATGAGGAAGCAGAAGTTAGACCCATGCAGCCCAAAGTCTTTGCATATTAGAAATCAGAATTCTGCAAATTCTTGGGTAAATGGGTGTTTCTAGCTTTGAGTACGGGCTTGAATCTCCTATCTTTGTGCTCTAAACTAGGCAGTTTCAAGGAAGAAAATTGAATTAAATTCAGGACAATTAAAGGGGGGAAAGAGCCAGAATAGAATTTGGAGTATTGCAGGCCTTCCATGAGATCATTATTTCTAAGACCTTGGGTTTCTAACAGTATTTTCAATGAGAGCATAAAAAGCTAGAGAGACCTGTGGCCGGATGGGGTGTACAATCCTGCAGCAATCCAATTGGAGCCCTGCAGGTTGTTGTCTCAAGTGGCTCTACAGGACAGAATGATAGGCCTTCAGCTTGCCTCAGCAGCAGGAGGCAATGAGTTGGAGACTCTATTGAGAGAATATGTCCTCTGTAAAGTGTGAAGTCTTTCTTGGAGCCAGAAGATGATGATTTGGGGATAAACCAATGGAGAATTATTAATCTTTGGCTCTGCTTTATAAGAAGTCTTTCTTGGAGCCAGAAGATGATTTGGGGATAAACCAATGGAGAATTATTAATCTTTGGCTCTGCTTTATAAGAAACTCCCAACAGGACCAAGTTTAGTTCTACAAAGGAAAACAAGTATCTTACAAAATGCCCAGTTAGTTCTGTATAACAGTGGCTCTCAAACTTTCAAAACTCTCAAAAACTTCCTAACCCATAACCCACTAAAATGATAAACGAACAAATGTGATCGCCCATGAATAAAATAGATTATTTCACTGTGATTACAGTTGGGCAGAAAAACTTCATTTCTTGCTTTCAATTATATTTTATTCTATATATATCTCTCAAGGAGTTCTCCAACTTTGTGGTACTGCAGTTGCCTGCTTGTGGCTTCACAAAGACCGAGGCAATTTTTGACAATGCTGACTTTGTTTTCACAAACCTGATCAGATTTTAAAAGCAACTATGACCTAAATTGTCTATGATCTCCAAGTGTCCTGACCAACTGTTGAAAACTTCTGCTGTAAGATATTAGCTCTCTGTAAACTTTATCTTAGAAAATATTTTTTTCCTGTCACAATAAATAGCCAGATACCCAAAATATTTTAAGTTATCAGATCATCTTGGTTTAATTCTATGTCTTTCATTTTATTTGTAAAAGGCTTTGTTAAAATGTCCCCTGAAAATTCAGATGAAAAATGTGTTTTTGGAGTGGCATCGTAGTTAAAAAGATCCTCCCTTCAATGTACGCCTTCAAACAATGGCTGGACATAATCTGGGAAGGATGCTTTAAACTGGATTGTTGCACTGAGTATGCTGGCTCTATGGCTGAAACAGCATTTCTATCTGATTTGATGTTTCCACTGTAATTTAAATGAATGTGAACCAGGTACTTGTACAAAACACATCTTTGTTTCTGTTCCACCCACTGACCTCACAAGACCGCAAAAGATCCTCTGATTAAAAGCAAGGGAAAACATAGATTAGAGAGAGGAAGGCTTGCACCCCATGCATTTTCCAACTTTATAGTTAAATAAAACTACAGAGGTCAGGTCTTGTTAGCTGGATGTATTTTGGTTTTTTTGTTTGCTTTTCCACAGAACACTGTTTGAAGTAGAGAAAACTGGTGTTTCAGTCTGATGGTACAATGATATGTTCACAGAACCAGTATAACATCCATCCGTTAGCACAAACAAACTCTCTAATAGTGTGTTTAACCTGTCAAACTCAGGAGTTCTGCTCCAGTGTCTCTTGCACTTCTATTTTTATTATTACTATGTTTGAAGGTTATTGACTCACATCTAGCAGAAGAATAATACAGAATAATCATCATACAGAATGATGTTTTCTTCCACCTGGCAGCTGTCTTTTGTCTAAATTTATTTCCAACTCAGTTTTATTAAAAAAATAAAAAAATGCTCCAACTCTCAGTTTTACAAGGCATACAAAATCTCAAAAAGGGACACACAAGAGCAAGGTGCTGAGGTATGAAAACACCTGAGGTAGTTTGTTTCTTTTTTTTTTTTTTTTTTTTGAAAAAAGTTACAATTTTCATGCCCTGAACCAACACCCTCTTGTTAATCCCATTTTAAAAATCCATTTCCCAAAGTATTGGTGGCAGCATTCTGCATGCAAAAGTACCAAGTGTGCTCTTTTCCTGTAAGCAGGGGGGAAAAAATTTCCCCTCCCCCACCCTTTCAGGAAACTGATATAAAGCTTGGCATTTTGTGTCTGTGTATATATATATATATATAAAACACATACACACATTCGGTGTGTGTGTGTGTATATACACACACACATACACACATGTGCGCATGTATTTGGAGGATTGCACCCTGGTACAAAATGAGAGACTGTATGCAAAAACCAGTTTGAGATCTGTGAAGCAAAAGAGAAGGTCACACGAGCTGGAGAAAGAAATGCATAGAGATTCCTCTGCTAACAAGACGGTATCCCTTCCGTTGGCACTTACAGGCAATCTATGATGATGTGCTGCTACCATTAATCATCCTGAAGTCCTTCAAAGTATTGTTCACTTTTCAGTCTCATTTCAATTTTGTTCTGGCTATCCTACGTCCCCATCCTACTTTCTGTTAGAAACCCATAATGGACTAGCCTTTTAATTTTAGTCTAGAAAAGCTGGCTTTTTCTAAAAAAAAAAAAAAAGAAAAAGAAAAAAAAGAAATGTAATTGTTAAAAAATTAAAGACTGGAGTTAGTTTAGTTAGCTAGATTAATTCTAAAATATATTAATGCTATCTGGTGCAGCAGCTCATGCACTGTGTAAAAAAAAAAATGCTTTCCTAGTATGTACATACATGTACAGAAAAAGTTTGCAAAATTTCTGCCTATGTTAGTCCAACTAAAGGGATAGCGTTGTACTGTTAGAGAGACTCCATGGAGACTATGGGGTGAGAGAGGCAGTTCCTGCTGGCTGAAGCCCATCCCTTCCCACTCCCTGGGTACTGGATGTCCTCTGTAGAGCCCCAGCCTCTCGGGCAGACATGGATGCCGTCAGATAGTCTTTGGTTTGCTCCCTGGTCCGGTTATTCTGTCAGGTGTTGGAAGGGCTACATTCATCAGTTGTTGCTGGCCAGCATCCTGCAGCCTCATTTGCTGCGCTGTGAGGCCGGGGTGCCTTGTGGATGTTTCTGTTCCTGCTGTTTCACTTGCTGGACAATTTCCCTGATCTTGCGCTGAGCAGTCTATAATAGGGAGAAAGACAGAGTACTTGTTGGGTTTCAAAAAGGAGAAAATAGGAAAGCTGTCTCTATCTAATTGATTAGGATGTGTATATTAATCCTCCTCTTCAGTATGGAGAAAGCCATAAACAATGAATGGACTATGCATTGTGTTAGGAAAACATTGATACTGTGACATTTTTAGTGTAGAATTTAAACATCAGTTTAGCAGAAAATCACAGATACTTACTGAAGAGTTTATTTTCAAGCTATTTCCCTAAACACCAACCTAAACCACCCATAAGTATTTGCAAAGTATTTTGGGATTTCTTTTAAAAAAGGAGAAAATATGTATGTATATGCTTTGGGGGGACAAATATAGAACGAAAAGCAATGTAAGAAGAATTGTGTGACTATGCTGTAAGCAAAGTTGGTTTGCAATAATAGGAATGGATGGAGAGGTATAGCGAATGGTGTTGCTGCAAATGAGATTTAGGGGTTTTTTTGAGGGGGCTCTTTGCTCCCAAAGGAAATAGCCAATTGCAGTTAGCAGAAGTCTCTGTGTGTGGCATTTTCAGGAGTGGGGTAGAGGATACTGATGAAGATGGGCACGACTGTTTCCACCATTCTGACGGCATACACCTAAACCTGGGAGCATGCATTCCCATATCATCCAAATAGCAGTTTGAAGGTTGATTAGCTACTTACTAAACAAATAATGTTATAGTACTACTGTACCTGACTGGCAAAGAAGTGACCAATTATTTTGACAACAACTTCCTCGTTTTCATCAGGAGTTTGGTCACGTGGTACAATTACTTCTGCACTAGTTAAATTCTGTAGTTCATTCACCTATAACAGCAAATATACAGAAGAAGTTCTAAGGTGGTTTATTGTCAAACTAACATAAAGTGAAGATGCTCCCATTTGCTTCTGATGACAAAGAACAATTTTTTGCTTAAAACCACTTTCCTTATTTCACAATTAGACCATGTATTGTATTTTATTTCACTAATCATTCTGTAAATTATGACGAATACTTCCCTTTAGCGTAAGGTGTTGTCCCACTTACCGTTTTGCCACCTTTTCCTATCACCCGACCTGCTGCAGAAGAAGGCACCTTGATGTGAGCTTCAAGCTTCACTTCTTCTTTTGGATTGAAAAAGTTTTCTTCTTTCAGTTTTCCAAATATCCGTCCTTGGGCCTAAGGTAGAAATTAGGTCAATGGAGTCTCTCTATTATTCATCAACCAGCGAAAGAAAGCGTTGAGAAAAAAGATGTAATTTAATTTATAATATATATTCATGATACAAAGAATCCATTTTGGTGTTTCATGGGAAAAGAATTGAGTTTTTGAATGGTGGTTGATAAAGAGTTTGAAATTACTTAACATATCCAGTATGACATCAGTATGGGGTGCTGTGTTGAGGATTCGTTCAGCCTATGTGCAATACCAAATTCAGCTACAGTGACAAAGGAAAACTCACTTAACAACCGTCTCGCTTGGCAACAGAAATTGGGGACTCAATTGAGGACTACCTGTGTAAGCATTCTCTGAAAATGAAGAAACCATATGAACAAGAATAAAGAAAGCGTGGAGGCATTAATTCGATACTCTGCAAGCTTGTGAGTATGCTCTGGATACTATTTTTATGGTGAGCTATGGCTGTGAGGATTGCCTGCATTCATATCCCTGAAACATTGGGGTAAGCAGCAGTAAAAATGGTAGGTTGCTTGGTCTGTCAGTGTGTATCAGTCCTCTTGAACAACTGCTGCCCCCCATCATTTGCAGGCAACTGTCTTGCTTTTCATGATATAGGCTTATTAATACTGACCTTGAATTGTGCTTCTGGGGCCCCTGTAATGATAACCATCCTCTCAGTGGCATCTGGACTCTCAGCTGGTGCAATCTGCAAGTTACAGAGAACACAACAGTGTATAATAAATTTATTTTTCCCTCAGCTTTCAATCAATGCTTATAAATGTAATACAAAACCTAATGAAGCAACTCTGAAGTTCAAAGGACACTGCTGTGGATTCCATTACACTGAATACATACAACAGACTATTACTGAAAATCTAGATTGGTTCTTGCATTCATCTCTGAATTCTTTATTGCATCTAGGTTTTTTTTTAATGCAATTTTTGCTGTGTTTTGATTTTGAATAGCAATTTCAACTATAAATGGGAGCAACTGAAAAACTGTTCTTTTTTAAAAATACGGATTCTATTCTGTTTCTTAGAGTGACCAACAACAATTTCTGGAATCCTTCTTTCAAAGATAGAACCTCTTGCTCAAAATAAGGGGGAAAAGGTTCTACTTTTCCTTCACTGGTGATAATAACCTAAGATAGCTTTTTCCAACATTTATATATTTTGGACAGCAACGAAGATCCTAGGCATTACCCCAGGGGATGGTGGAAATCATAATCCTGTAATAATATAGAATAATTATTATAGTATGTAATAATTACATCTGAATACTAGTTGAACAAGATCAGCCTAAGAGAACAAAGAAATGGGAGAGACCATTTTGCAGAAGGCAAAAGATTTCACATCAAAACATCCTGTTGGAATTCAGCAAAGTCTCCATTTTTTTTCTTAAGGAAAATGTCTCATTTCTCAATTTCTACCACAGGAATGAACTTCAGAGTGAAAACCATATTAAAAATATAATTACTTGTTAAATTAGCAATTTAGTAGTTCTATACAGAATATATTCAAATACGTTCAGCAGTAGTTTTGGTGTATCATAGGCTGCAATCCAAAGATATCATGAGTCTAATTTAGGGGATTCATTCAGAAATTACTTTGATTGGTGAAACTTTACCCAAACCTGTTTTGCTCATGTAATGTAGGACAAGTCAAGCCCACTCATCAGACAGTCCCAGAAGTAACTTTAGTCTCATAATGAATCACTTCTTAAATACACTAGTTTCCTGTATACTCATCCAGATGTCTTTTCTATATCAGTCTACAGTATTTGAAGGTTGGGAGAAAACGATTGCCTTCTAAAGAGATGTCCATAGCTAAGATCTGCAGTTATTTCTCCAGAGAATTCTTTTTCACTGGTACATTGTTGTTTGCAGTGGTCAGTAACTTACATTACACAGAGGATAGGTAGGAAGCAATTGCAATTCATAAAACAAATAAAAAGAAGGGTTTTATATTTTGGTGTTAATAGGGTATAAAATGGATAGCTAACCTGTGGATTACATTTCAATATTAGCTAACATTTGTTCAGTCTACCAGTCAGTCAGTTCTGCCTGACAGTAGTAGTAGTAGTAGTAGTAGTAGTAGTAGTAGTAGTAGTAGTAGTAGTAGTAGTAGTAGTAGTAGTAGTAGTATTTTTTGGGGGGGAGGGAGAAACCTTCTCAGAATAATACTGTATATGGAAGCCCATGAAAGGTTTTTGGAAAGTACTGCTGTGTTAAGATAGTTGACGGGTGAGAAAATACAATAGCCCACCATCCTAAGTAGGTGTGCATTAAAAGGTATGCAAAGAAGGAAGAATGTGAGCTATATGTGAAGTAAGTCTTCCCTGCTTTCTTAGCAATCTTGCTTACAATTTAGCAGACAGATATGTGTGTATGTATATGTTTGTGTTTTGGAAAGAAAGAAAATGGCAACCAATCAGTTAGGAGAATGCCCAAAGACACAAAGAGGCAGAGAGATGCAGAAAGTGACTTAATCTTTTTTAGACAACAGACCTGGGAGAAGGTTGAAGAACTTCCCACCACTTCCATCAGGTTGGCAGCCAAGTGTAATTAACATCCTTATTTAAATCTAAGTAGGCATAGTGTTTGTAGAAATAGATACACATACATACAGTGGAGAAATAGTTAAATATGAAATTCTTGAAAAGATACATATAATTCACTGTTACATTACCAGCTTGTCACAAAAGCTGCAGGAAGGCAGTAGAGTGGGAAAAACAGCAAATGTGTTTTTTTAAAGGTCTCGGAGTAATACTGCTCTACTTAAAGAAAGTTGCACTGCTGAAAGAAATATTTCTTGTTTGTTACAGCGAGGAACAAATGTTTGCAGGAAAAAGTTTTTGTGAATAGTGCTCAAAATGTCATGACAGTGAATCCTGGACCAGATAAGTTTTCAATGTAATATATTTTCATGTAACTAAGCACTTGTATCTTAAATTCTTACATAAATGTTTTTGCAGGTACATACATGTAGCCCCAGCATCTCAGGTAGTCCTTCTTCCCCAAAGATTGCCCAGCTCTTAGAATGAACTGGCTTTTTGCAACTCCCAGTATCCCTTTACTACTTGGTCATGCATGCTGGAGCTGCTTGTTTTTCAATATTTGAAGGTCAATAAATTCCTTAGACATGGTTAATTATTTTTCTTTACTTTTTTTAGTTTATATCCTGCCTTTTCTGCAGAGCTGAAGACAGCTTACATGGGATCTTCCTTCATTTTATTCTCACAAAAACAACCCTGTAATGAAGGTTAGGCTGACAGAGAAAGATTGCCCAAGAGCCGTCTTAGTTGACGGTGGATTTGAACCCCAATCCAGCCCCCTCACTTTCTGACCAAAGTTCAGTATAGGACTTTGGTTTATGTGATGGAAAAAACCAAAACATAGCCATAGAGAAAAGAGGGTGATGGTACCAATCGCATATCTTACCTTGATTGAAGCACCTGCAAATCTTGCCAGCTGCTTAATGTGTTGGCCCTTTTTTCCAATAATGGCACCCACTGCCTGGGTTGGGATGAACAAATTCACCACTTCCTGCTCTGGCAACTGTGGATAACAAAATGAGACATAATGTACTTTGGGAGAAGACAGGGAGTTGACGATGATTTTTTTGCCTCCCAACTTGGGTTATCTTGTACACTTGAAATGATTTGCATGCAGGAACAGAGAAAAGGAGGAAGGAAAGCCAGCTTGTTAATGTCAAATACTGCTGGAAAAAAGCAAATGCTTAGTGGAGCTTCAGCCTTACTTCACCCTGAAGAAAATTTAAAAAATGAGGGAAAGAAAAAAAGATTATAACATGGTTCCTGTATTCCTTTATCTCTCATTCAAATTTCTGTTACTGCAATCAGTAATCCCACAGCACATAGGATGTTATAAGAAATAGACTCTCAAGATATCCTAATGACTCTTTAATGGCTACTATACAAGGTTCTACACTTAAGAGAATAAGTGTTTTCTATACAAATACACACCTATTAGAATAATCATTTCATGTATAAATATGCGCTAAACTCTTTTACAATCCTTAGTAATAAAATATTACAGAACAGTACTTGATTAAATGGGATCCAATTCACATTATATATTACTGACCATCCTCATCATCTTGAACCACATAAAAATACTTTATCAGCTTCTATAGAAGAACAAGATCAAAGTCAAACATCAGCAAGAAGGAAGATCAGGAATTTGCAGTAAAGGTAGATCTCAGTTAGCTATTGCCTCAGGCAGCGACCATTCAAAATTACAATGGTAACGAAAAAGTGACTTTGCAACCATGCCTGCAAAGAGAAAACTTTTGCGTGTCTTCTCTGTCACATATTCATTTTACAGTCAGTCAGTACACATTGTCCTGTGCCATTTTTTTCTTCCCGCCCCCTTGCAGAGCAGAGAGTTTGCATAAAGAAGCTATCTCCTCCTGAGCTGTTTTTCTCTGTAGTGCAGCACTTACCGAAAAGGTGCTAACTTCAAGTTAACAAGCTCAGCTTTGTGATTTTAATTAGCTGTCTGGCAACTGCTGCCTGTAACTGACAAGAGTTTAGTCACTTTCCCGTCTTTGGCTCACAGTCGCAAACATGCTAAGCAATCACAGTTGCAAACATGCTAAGGAAACAGCCAATGATAGTGTATAACTTTCAATGTGTATTTCTCATTGTGTGTCTGCTTACTGCCTTGCAATCCCTTCCTCTTCAACGAATGTAAATACAAAGATTAATTCTCTTCTTGCTAATTATCCCAGCACTGAGATAAGCATTCCAAAGGCTGGAGGAGTGGGGAAAAAGACTTATAAAATTTGCCCTTTTATCCAGTTTCCTCATGGGTCAGGTTCTGGAAAACTTCCTTGCCTTTTAGGCTGGCCTGGCAAGCATGCACTCACAGCTCCATTTGTATGAGTTGTGGACACTCGCACGCAAAGCTCCATTTGTGAAGTTCCATTTGTGCCAGCGGGGGCGCTCATGCTTACGCATGAACCTCCATTTGTGCAAGCCTAACTGTTGCACCCACCTAAGCGCATCTGCCACTCGCACAGAACTATCCCTTCCCCCCCCGGGCAGGCCGAAAAGGTTGGGGGGAGGGCACTGCTATAAAGCAAAGAAAAACTGGAGTAAAATAATAAGCACAGTTGCAGTCACACAATTATCCACTTAGTGATCACGTCATTTAGCAACCGAGCTGTCAATCTCAATTGTGGACTGTGTATAGTTCACTACTTCTGTTACTGATTTTCTTGTAATTTCTGCTTATTATTGTAAACTGGCCAGAATAGGACATACAAGTTCAATAATTAATAAATTAATATTAATCATTTTAATATTTTTTTCTGAACCGCCAAACGTCATTAGAAGTTAGGTGGTATACAAATGTAAATAACACAATAACTTTCTCTAGTCACTGAGAGTCATGAATACTAAGTACTATGCCAGGCTATTATTGAAAGGATAACAGCAGTGATGACAATATGAAAGCTTGGCTCCTCTACTTTTCCTATGTACTTTCAACTTTGGTTGGAGAAAATCCTTTGAATTTGAATTCTTTCTATAATAGAAATGCATACCCGGAAATGTCAGCCTATAAAGCATCACTAAAAGCATTTTCTAGTTTATATTAGGACAGAAGAACTGAACTGTAAATGAACGAAAGATCCCAACATACACAGATACAAGCAGAGTGGAAAGGCTGATAATTCACAACTCTACAACTTTATGAAATGAAGAAAAGAATATAAAACCAGTGGTCTTAGGGTCCCACTCCCAGATAAGTATATACAGTTTTATCTGAACATGCTGGAATGCCTCCCAAGGATCATCATTACTAAAAATGAAATATACAGCAATGCATAAAAATAGGACAGGAAGGGAAAATTTGCCATCTTTAAATGTCATTTCTCAAGAAATGACAATTTCCCAATGGATTAATTGAGCAAGGATTTATATATTACTAAACTCTGATTCTTATCATCTTTAACTGGCCAAAACGGTACACCATAGGGCAGTGATGGCGAACCTTTTAGAGACCGAGTGCCCAAAAACTGGCCCCGCCCCGTTCCACCCCCTGCCCCGCCCCCACCCTGCCTGCCCACAGGGCCACTTACCACCTCCAGGGCCCGCTGCAGATCACCCAGGCAGCCCAGCAGCACCATGGTGGCCATGCCCTCTGCCCGCGCCCCGCAGCATCAACTGCGTGCAATGGGGCATGAGTGCAGAGTCTTGTCTACACTGCCTGGCTGCCATGTCCTTGGCTGTGCTGCTCCGCATGGGCCACGCTCAGGGGCAACTCTCCTCCAGGGGGGCTGCTGGTGAGGGGGTTGCGTGGGGAGGCAAGGCTGGGGCAACAGCACATACGCCCACAGAGAGGGCTCCGAGTGCCGCCTCTGGCATGCGTGCCATAGGTTCGCCACCACTGCCATAGATCAAAACCTTTCAATCGAGATACCTCAAATGAGCTAGTTTACAGAATGTGTCTAAAATCCGGGAGCCGTGACTCCTGTGGAATTGAAATTTGGCAAATTTTATAAAACATTGTGTGACATAAAAATTATCACGAAACACTTTATGGTGTAATACAAAATGTCATAAAATATTTCCTGTGCTGACATTTGACTGTGCTATAAAGTTCAGCATGGGCTATTTTCAACCCAGATACATCTCTGAATCTATCTCAGCTTTGCCAGTGAAGGCAGTACTTTGGAAGCTCTGTCATTGTTGAAGGCATTGAGGAATCTGATAAGGGAATATCTCTGAAACGATGCCCAAAGGGGTCATGGGTTGTCTAGTAGTAATAAACAGCCCTCCCGACTGTTTCTGACCTTCGCTATCACTCTTAGCCAATACTGTCAGAGAATTAAAATTTCAAAAAAAATCTAAAGGAGAACACATTGTCCACTGCCACTATAGAGCAAGAGGGACCAAGGTAGCACTATGGTCATGAACTCTAGGCAATAACAGAATTGTATCAAGTGAAGCTTTCTGAAGCTCAGAGATTTAGCTCTTGATCTCTGCCATTGGTGAAGATTTTGTCTGTGAAGGCACCAAGCTGCTACATAATGGTATGGGCCATAAACAAGCAGTAGTGTGCATAATATAACATGCAGAAAAACCCAGGTTCAATCCCTGCCATTATGGGTCTCATAGAACTTTCCCGCAACCTTGGAGAGCCACTACCAATTAAAGTAGGTAACACTGGATTAAGGCCAATAGCTGACAGTACAAGGCAGCTCTTTATATGTTCACGTGCTAAAACATTATCAAAGTAGCAAAACTGATTCTGAGACATGATAAATAGTGCTTTGCTAGCAATTGTCTTGAGGAAAACTATTTCCAGCAATTATTATGAGACCACCGGGCTTCTATGCTCTGTCTTGACTGGCGAGCCGCCCATTAAGACACAAAGTGCTGCAGTTGGTGTAAGTATTTCCAGAACTGTAAGCAAAATGTGTAAAGCAAATACTACATGCAAGGACAGAGAGGATCTGCTTAGTAGCTTTATCACACAGCTAAATTACTTTCTCTAAACAGCACTGGGTGAATCAATGTTTAGAAAACTGCTACAATGCAGAATCATCTGAAGGCAGCCTAAAAGCCTGCAAAGCAAAAGGCGGGCATGACACAAAGCAAGGTGCATGAAAGGGTGGCATCCAGACGGAAGAGGGTAACGCACTTACGGAGTGCAGATGGGGATATGTGCCAGTCAGCGAGGCTCCATTAAGGCCCGAAAGGTATGCTGCTTGGCTCTACGGCAGGAAAAAAAGTGACAATCAGTGGGGACAGGCCAGAAGCCAAGGGTGTAAGTACCAGGAAAATGTATGTGAGGGGCTTTTGGGAGAGATAGTGGACTGAACCCCCAAAACCTCTTGAGAACCTATTCCTCTAGGTTCTTGCAAAAAAAGCCTTTTTGTATCTTACAAAACTGGCCTCTGTAACAAGCTGAGCTTCCTCAACATCTCCAGAAACTATTTCCTTTCTATTTTATGCCTGAAACCAACCAAAAGATAATGTAGTTCTGATTTTATATGCTTAAGATCCATTAAATGGCTCCTATTGTCTCATATATTGATTTATTTTTATAATTGCATGTTTGTACTACTTTATTGTTTCACTGACTTGCGTTCTCTGTAATTTTGGTTATTATTGTCATAGTTGTGAACCGTTGTACAATCTTTTAAAATTAAATAACATATGAATCAGTCTTATGCTGAATCAAACCACTGGCCCATCAGTGGTAGCAGTAGCTCTCCAAGATCTGTCTAAGATCCCTTTTTCATTGGGGATCCCTTGGAATCCTATGTATATACAAAACAAGTGCCCCACCACGAAGCAACTGTATCATTCCCTCAGTATATTCTGGAGGCCAGTGTAAAAAAGGAACAGTGACTTTTAGCATAGGAGAACCAGAAATGGATGATGAAAATCATACTACTTTGCGTGGAATGACATACTGATAACCAAATAAGAATATACATTTCCCAAATGTAGTCACAGGTCTATAAAGAAGATTTTATATGTTTTGTTTTCAAAATTAAGCTCATGCAAATCAAAAAGTATCCAGCAACCTTTCCTCTACAAAAAAAATGCACACTCAAAAGACACTCAGCCACAAAAGGCAAATTCCCCCATGATAGTTGGCTTTCAAAGAGAGGTGCTAAAGAAATATGGTGTTTTATCCTTGTTTGAAAGTCCTCTTCACTAGATTGAAAATAATCTATGGGACTTTATTACTACCATCTGTGAAAATCTTACTTCTAGTCTGTTGCAACTGAATTTGCTGTTTCTCTCCAATTACAATTGGAGATTACAATTGTGTAAAGATAGTATGTAGTACAAAGCTGACATTTCCCTTACAGATTAAAACATGTTCTTATACACAGCCAAAGAAAGGAGGAAAGCCCAGTACTATTATAACCCTTACTTCCTAAAAAGAACTGAAGGCCAGCATATCAGCAACCAGCCTAAGCGTTTGAGACTCTTATAGAAAAGGAGTCTTGGCAGATAGGTACCCTTCCAAATAAACACTGAGGTACAGCCACGTAACATGTTTATTTTCTAAGATTGCCTATGGGGCCCTTCTGAAGCCCAGAACTATTTTCGGAAGCAAAGATGATACTGAACTTGCTTTATTAAAAAATGGGTTTTTAAAATGTATGTATGTATGTATGTATGTATGTATGTATGTATGTATGTATGTATGTATGTATGTATGTATGCATGCAAAAAAAAGTCCATCTGGGACAGCGAACTTGGCAATCTTCAAGCCACAGGTCTGTATACCTACTAGCAATTTGGGAACCATGTTGTGGGCTATACCTACAGATGGACATGTGTGTCTACTTACGGCAAAAGGGTTGTAGGGAGCAGTAATAGCAGGTCTACGGGCTGCAGCTCCTGAGGGAAGCATGGATAAACCTGTTGAGAAGATGCCCAATGCATTGAGATTAAGTCCAGGGATGAGATTGGCTTGTTGCTAGAAAGAAACACAAGGAAAAATGGAATAAACAATGTAATCTGATGGAGGGGGGGGGGAAAGATTAGGCTACAGGACTTTTATTTAGCAAGTTCTGGAGTATCTGAGGTTCACTTCTGTCTTCATTAGACTTCTTATATGATTTGTAATTATTTGGCTTTGACAAAGAAAACACATATACACTAGGACAGGAACTTACATTGATTGCTACCACGTCATTCTCATAGGCTTCCCGCAGTTTGTTCATTATCTCTCCTTCAGCGTTGGTACAGGCCTCAATATTACCCTTCACAGTGATGGTTCTTTCAGGGTTATAAATGGTTAAATCCTGCAAACTGAACAACCACAAAATAACAGATGAATATCCTTTCAATTAAAAAAAAGATTTATAGCCAGCTCTAAAATGTGGTCAATAGGGCAAGATTGTCAGAATGAGTCTTTTTAAAGAAAATTCAAGCAGTTAAATTATATTGCTGGGTGGGTGAAACCTAACAAATTAGGAAAACACCCTATTTATATTTAGGCAGAAGGCAACAGTGAATGGAAGAGTTGACGTTGGAATCTACAAGCCACCAATAATTTTATGAAGTGCTTGAGTTTATAATTAGAGACTTTGAGGTCTTTAATTTCTGACTGCTTGAATCGCCCTGAATGGTAGAGTTGCTGGTGAACTAAAGATTTTGAGAAATTCCATGTGCAAAAAAGACAGGTTCCTAGGCTACTTATTGTATTAATGAATCACTGGGGTTTTTTTAGATGAACTTTGTACTGTTCCCAAATCAGAAACAGTGACATTGTGTGTTGAAGAAAGGGAATCATTTAGCATACATCTGCTGTAAAATACTTCCCACTGTAAAGATTACCACTCTAGTTTTATTATTTTCAGTCATTTTAATTAGCACTAACTACTTCATTACAGAGAGGTAAATAGACAGATTGGTGGGTGGATGGATGGACTGGAGACAGTGATGAGACAAAGGCAGGAAGACAATGGTTGTTGGAAAGCAAGCCTTCGTCCCTATAAATAAATTAGTATTATAGAATTATAGTGCTATTACGTTCCTTCATTTAAGGATATTTTCCTGTTTCATTCATTCTTTCAAGCCACATAAATGTGTGGTGTTTTACTGAGATATTATGTATTTTATTTTTTATTTAAAAGCTGATGTGTTTTATAAATTATTAAAATTCATATAGCTATTCGTGTACTAAAAGGACTCTGGGTGGCAAACAGAATTAAATATGCCATGCAAATTTACAGCTCAATTAAACATTAGCACTATAAATCTACAATGTTTCTGGGCTCAATGAAATCTAGATGTCTCTCTCTCAACTAGGCTAAGGCAGTACATGTGAGTTCTGCTTAGAAGGAGGGTGAGCAAGCTATGGATCTAGAGTGCACCATGCACAAGACTAAGAAGTAAGAGTTGTGTCCAGCTTTTCCCAACCAGGTGTCCCCTAAAAGTGCTGGACTACAGCTTCCATCATCCCCAGCTAACAGTTATTTGATGTCTTGCATGGGGAGAATGGGTGTTAAAAGTCCAACGTACCTGCAGGGTGTTAGGTTGGGGAAGGCTGGTCTTGCCTGATGGCAGCAACATTCACTGGTACTCACGGAGAAATAGTGATTTTGGTCCCTGTATCTTGCTCAATTTTCTTCAAGTTTCTTCCTTCTTTGCCAATCAATCTTCCAACCAAGCTGTTGTGTGCTAAGATTTTCAAAGGAATATCTTCAGCCCTGAGGAGTATGAAAAACATACAAAAGGTCAAAGAAACATAGGGAAATGCACTTCCAAAAATTTTCCAACCAGATTTGGGGGGAAAAAACAGTGCTGGACATTCCATCACCACCATCACCCAATACTGTAAACCAAGGAAGGGGGATCTGCTGTTAGACTTCACGGCATGAAAAACCAGTTTTCTAAAAACTAACCTGTATATTCTGCAGTTAGTTAATAGCAGAATAGTATCAATAAGCAATTTTACTACAAGAAAGTCATGTTGTTGGGAAGCAGGAGGTTGTCTGAGATAGACTTTAAAAATTAATGGAGATGTGTTCTTCTAGGGAGTTATAGATTTGGTATTACTCCAACCCACAAAAAATTTCCTGATGTGGAACTCTTCTGTTTATTCTAGTAATTTGAGTCAGTGGAGCATATGGTGAATACAGACAATGGTGCACAGTTTAAAAAGAAGAGTAAGATAATGGGATTTACTATTCAACTTACGTTAGCATTTCTCTATACTGAATAAAGTAACAAACTTTAGTAAAACAAGGTGGACACACATCTTAGTTTAGAGGTACCTTTATCATAGTCTTACAGAGATATTCAAGTTTTACTTTGCAATTGTTCAGATCCATTTAGCTTATGGTTATAACTTGTCAACTATTTACTTGACTCCCAGTAGCTTCTTCCTCCATTATCACCTCTAGCCTTCTTAGCTAAATTTATATTGATTAATCTATTCATTTTTGAAAAGATTTATAGAACTGCCCATCTTAAGCAGTGGCCCAGAAACAACAGTAAAAACAATAAAAATAGTAGAAAAACCATGTCACATCCAAGACAAAAATGGCCAAAAAGATAAGGGCGGGGAAGAGAGCAGCAACATATTACAAAGGCAGTTTTACTTAATTGCTTTACAGTGATACAATGGCAGCAAGTTCTCTGCTCCAGCAAGATCTTTTCCATGTCATAAACTCTCTGTGTGTATGTATAACAGATACACAAATGAGCCTTTTTGCCTAATCATGGGTGAAAGCCTTTACTGTTCAACCAATCTGTCTGCATGCATCTTTAAGTGCATTCAAGCACATGTGTATTCATTATCTCACACAGATGCAATCCTTCCCAACAGTATTATTCTCTGACAGATAGGGACTTTGCTTTCTCGTCCCCATCTGAAAGTGGTTTTTAGTTTTATGATATTCAGGCTTCCAAAATAATTTAATTTAAAACGCTGGTGATTTAAACCTCATGCTTTATAGCAAACAAATTTCCCTGATAGGTGGAACATTATGAAGACCAGGCCAGATCATCCTGTCCAAACAGCAAAGGAATATCAATTTATTAACTATCAAAAATATGCTAACCAAATTCTTTTTGAGTATATCCTATACAAAAATTGTATTCCGTTTCCGGTTAATTTTAGGGTGCATTTTTTTCTGGTTTTCTTCAGAGCTTTTACTTCTCCTGTAGCTAAGTAAAATATTCACAAAGATTATCCAGTAAGACTGCAACACAAGAATGGGAAAGAAAGTCTATACCCCTTACAGTTTTTCGTATGTAGTTCTGATAACTGGTTTCATATAAATGTTGTTTGCTATTTACAGTTCTAGAGATCACCTTCCTCTTGCATATTTTTTTAAAAAGAAACATTTTCATTTCCCACCTTCCCTGACAACATCACAAGAACTACTTACGATTTTGTTTCTTCAGCCTCCTTCTGCATAATATCAAGTATCATGCGACATGCTTCCGAACACCCTTCAGGGGTGGCATGAATGGTTATTGGTTTCTCAGCAGCACCAGCATTTTCTTTCCGATGAATGTCTACCCTGCAGCAACAGAATGCATACAAAAAAATCTGCTAGGGATCAGAGGATGGTGCCTAAGTTGACACCTTGATAAAACAGGCAAATTAAAAAAAAATAGTATTACAAAGATACACAAAAAATTAATTTGCTTTCAAGGCTAATGCAAGGGAGGTATTAAGACTTTGGAATCAAATAGAATTGGTTTGCATGTTAGTCCAAAACCATTGCTTTGTAATGGTGTGAATTTGTGTGCTCCTTCCTGCACTTTGACTTTCTGATTCATGACAAATCATATTTTATTATCATTATATTTGAATAGCATTTACTGATTTGCATCTGTTGTCCATAGAAACATGCTCTTTTCTCAAGTTCAGAAAATAATTTGTTTAAATGGAATCCAAGGTACATGAAGGGGAATGAGGAATACACAGCTACTTGTCTATGGAGATTCTCAGTCATCCAGGTCATAGTTATCTCAAAGATGCTTTTTTTACAAGGCAACTGGACTTCCTTTGTTTTTCTTTGAAGAAGTTTCAAAGACGTTTCAGAGCTGAAGAAGCTTCTTGGATAAGATGCGAAAAACAAGGAAGTCCAGTTGTTCATGAAAAAGCACCCATGGGACACAGCTACTTGTGTCTGAATGAGACACTCAAATCTAACCATCTCTACAGGACCTAAACTAAGATTTTCCCCTTTCTAGTAACATCATTTATAAAATGTACCCCTTTAATAGAAATCAGGGAAGGGATAGACACCTCCTCTATACTTTAATTCAAGACTAGTCAGGCCACAAGCACCACTGCAAAGGTCTTTTGTCCTTTGTCAAATGTGTGGGTGGCCTTCACAGGCATTTACTGACTGTAAGAACACATGCTTTTCTGATATTGATACCATTTACATGTACTGAAAAGCCATTCATTAATATTAATTTTGGATTGTAAGTGACCTTTCAAAAAAGAAAAAAAGAANGGCATAGAAATGCTTTGGGAAGGGAGGGCATCTGAGCGGTGGTAGGTGGGGCAATCTTTCCAGCTCCGGCACTCCATCTGCCACTTCGGTGGCTATATAGGCAGAGCTGCGAAGAGGGCTCCGGAAGGGGAGTGAAAGGGAAGAGGGTAGGTGGGCAGGTGAGGAGGGATCTGTCCCACATTGCCCCACTTGTTCTACGGCCACTTTTGGCCAAGCCACGTCACGCCCACCAAAGCTGCTGGGAAGGAGGAGTGGGGAGAAGAGGAAAAGCGGCCGAGTGAGAAGTGGGGCCATCCTGGCCAGCCAGGCACTGAAGTGCCACCAAAACCAGCGGAGTCTGTGTGTGCACCTGCCACACGCTCACCCTGCATCAGCCATGCTCTCCACGCCTTGGATCAGCTGCAGCACACCGTGGAGAGCGGGATGAGCATGTGGCAGGCAGGCACATGGACTCTGCTGTTTTCAATGGCACTTTGGTACCTGGACAGCCCCGCTTCTCTCTCGGCCGCTTTTCCTCTTTCTTCTCCTGGCTCCTCCTTCCCTCGTGCCGGCTGCTCCACTTCCCGTCTCTACATTGCAGCACACATTGCAGCTCAGGATCCACTTTGGCAGCGGCGGGGTTTGGGGGATGGTGAATCCCCATTCGTAGCATGTCCGCCAACCAATTGCTATGCCACCTCTCGGGAGGGCAGCGCTAACTGCCAATGCAGCAGCGGGGAAGGCAGAAGACAATCCCACCCACCAGACCAGCCTGGCGGGTGTGGGGTGGGAAACTGAGTGGTGCTAAAAACAGCACTTAGAGCCTCCAGGAGCTGTGGGGATCTGCATGCGTCCTTTGCAGGTGTGCTCCTGTCCAACACTGCAACGGGTTTATGCATGCGTGCATGAATGGCTGCTTAGACACCTCTGAAGTGTGTCATTGAAGTTCCGACTGCTGGGCGGGACCTCTACCAACAGAAACTTCTTCCCCATTTCCCTTCCAGAGCAAATTGCCTTTGCATAATCAAGCCCTGCAAGATCGTGGGAAGCACATGCTTAGAAGCAACACGCAGCCTTTCCCTGTAACAAGAATCACAGGCAACGCTGTTTATAAGGGATCAATGAGACTTTCTCACAAAGGTAACCTTCCTTCCTTCCACCAAGTGAAACCTGAGTCGCCTCCCAGACATCTCAGGACGCCCAGCTTTCTTTCCGGCTCTCCCACAGAGGAAGAGAAAGCCGGCAAAGCCTGCAGGGCAGTGCAGACCACCTCCGGAGGCTGCTTTGGGGGAAGGGTGAGAGAGAGAAACTGATGGTTGATGCCCCAGCCAGCCCCACCCCTGCACGACCACTGGATTCCCCGATCCAGGGCAGGGATACAAAAATGCAGCCTCTGCTTGCCTCCGCCACCGGCTCGCTTAACATTCAGGCCAACTCGCAGAGGTGGCACCAGCAGCAGGCGTAGGCAGAAGGGGGGGGGGGAGAGGCACATGATCCTGCCTGCCAAAAACAGATGGTGGGACTGAAGATATTGTTAGACTTAATTAGAAAGCTAACGTGGAGATGAAGGATCAAATAGTAATTCCACAATAATTTATACTATTTATGACAAAGTGGGAAGCATGTTTTTAATCTTCTCAGTTGGCTGAAAGTATTTCTCTTTGAATAGTAGAAATCATTCAGAGGTGGCTGAAAAGGAGCAGAAAAAATATCTGGAATGGGGAAAACGTGCTGGGTTACAGTGATATCTCAGAACAGATAAATAATACCTGTTGAAAAACAAGATAAGGATAAATATTAGCAGGGCTACAGTAACTATTAAAACATTCCTAAGAATTTGTACAAAACACATCAACAGTGAGTTAAAAGGCTTTTATACAAGATAACAAGCTTTTGTCATGTAATGCGCATACGAGCTCACAGCTCATTCAGTCCAAAGATCACAAGCTAGGGACACAAAGGCTACAAACAACCTCTATAGAAGGAAATTAAACCATCTGTGATACTTACTTGGACTGGGTTTGCTTAGTAAGGTTCTTTATGGTCAAGCCCTCCTTTCCTATGATGGCACCAACAAATTGCGTGGGCACCAGGATCCGTAGTGGGAAATCGAGCTGTTTGGGCTGTGAGGAGCCCCCAGGGGAGGGGCCCTGCTCCCTGGAAGAGTGGCCCCCACGACGGGATCGCTGAGAGGGCTGAGGGGAGCTCACCTCATCATCTGGGATGTAGGAAATCTTGAAGGAATAGTTCTCAAACTGGTGACCACTAAGCTTCTCAATTGCTCTAGAAATACAAAGAAAGGAGTGGAGACAATAATTACTATAAGAAATGTTTACTTCAACACACCAGCCTCTGTAAAAACCTGCCTCAACATGTGGGATCTGCATATGAAGGTCCATAATCACCATCCACCCATACGTCCCAAATAATTATATAAATAATTTTAAAAAGAAAATCATGCCAATAACATTCCTGTTTCTCTAGTTGGCATTTGTACTACCACTAATACAACAGTTCACTGAGGATATTATTAGACTTAAATAGAGAGCTAACATTGAGATTCTTTATTTCAATATGCTTACTAAAATAGATGCATATGACATTCCTAACGTATGGGTGCATACCTCAATCCTAATGGTTGACTTCACCTTTTGGAAATCACTAATACCATGATAAAACACAGAGGAATTTTGAAATATTGAACATTCAAAATCAGAACAAAAATCCAAATTATCTGAGTATATATATAATTATATATTATACAAGTGAGCATATGATTGCAAAAATAGATACCTATCGGAAGCTAATATTTTCTATTTAAATGGCAATTTTAATGTTTACAATTGTAATCCTGCCTTAGACATAATTTTGGCTGCCATGTGCTTTGAAAGTACAGAATTGACACATATAGAAGAAAGCATCACAAGTAGGTTGGGCCTGCACATTTCTTTGAAGCAGGGATAAGCCTGATCTGGAACACAGGGGCTTGAATGAGACCCCATTTCCCCAATCTATGCCTTTCACCTCCCAAATGGAGCACTTACCTTACAGGGAAAGATAAAAGGTGTTGAGATCAAGCAATAGTTGCCTTTGCAGGCATTCTTGTTTCTATCACCAAGTGCCATCTATGTTTTGGTCATTCCACATTTTACTCAAGCAGTTCATGCAGAACAACATACAGTAGGAAGTGCAGACTCCCCACTTCATACTGTATGACCAATGTCAAATGTCTTCTCAATTGCAGCATCTGCCCCCTGGAATACCATCCATCCTGGAATTTATCTGGCTCCTATACTGACTGTTTAAACAAGCTTTGAAAACATGGTTCTTTCCCCAGAATTTGGTTGAAGGATGGTGGAACCTCTGCATTTCTTCTTTTGGTTGTGGTTAGAATGGGATTTCTTATTTGTATCATCTATATCAGTGATGGCGAACCTTTTAGAGACTGAGTGCCCAAACTGCAACCCAAAACCCACTTATGCATTGTCGAGTGCCGGGTGGGTGTGGCCCATTGGCTGGGCGTGGCCAATTGGGTAGGCATGGCCAATTGGGTGGGCATGGCTGCGGTAGTAACGGCAGACTGGGTGGGACTAAAAAGTTCAATCAATCAATTCCAACTTTGCAAGAACTTTTTTTTTCCCGCGAGAAGTTGAAATTGACTGATTGAACCTTTTTTTTTTTTTGCACATGGCGGCGGAGGCCTAAAGTGAAAAGGTTTTATAAAACTCAGCTGAAGGCCTAGGACTGGGGCAATGGCGTGCATGCCCACAGAGAGGGCTCTGAGTGCCGCCTCTGGCACCCGTGCCATAGGTTCGCCACCACTGATCTATATTTTATTAGTATTTTTATTATAGCAATACCAAGCACTTAGACTTATATACCATTTCACAGTGCTTTACAGCCCTCTCTAAGTGGTTTACAGAGCCAGCATGTTGCCCCCAACAATCTGGGTCCTCATTTTACTGACTTCGGAAGGACGGAAGGCTGAGTCAATCTTGAGCCAGTGAGACTCAAACTGCTAAACTGCTGGCAGTCGGCAGTCAGCAGAAGTAGCCTGCAGTACTGCATTCTAACCACTGCACCACCAGGGCACCAGGCTGTCTTGATACAGGGCCGGATGGCCTACAACTTGAATAAAGAAATAAAATAAGCAGTAACATCTACTTCTCTGTGTTCATCTTGCAAGAGAATTAAAGTGAGCAAGAGGGAACTAGGAGAAGAACCAAATCTTGTTGCTTTAAGTCCCACCTCAACATCTTTCTGTATGCCCAGGCAGGAAGCAGCTTTTAGTCTTTATTCTGAATGGTAGTTCTCCAGCCCCGTCTTAAAACGGGAAAAATCTGGTAATGTTTCAGACTATCTTCAGCAATTTGGTTAAGAGACTTTCACTTCACTGACAAAACAAAGATTCTTCTGTCATCTATTTTTAAAGATACATTAATCAAAATTCTTTAATTATGAAATCAAGAATATGGACTGCAGTTTAGCTCTTTCAAAATATTATATGCTGAAAAATCAGTGACGCATCTACGTGAGTGATTTGGTAAAGGAACTCTATATAAAGCAAAAGAGGCAGAGATATATATTGCACTTCCAAAACAACATAGAAAATAAAAACTTGATAGTTTAGTATACATTGCTGATACAACTTATTAATAATTCTAAAAAACAAATAATACACTTGATTAGAAGGCAGGGCATGACACAAAAGGGGCGTTGTCTTACCTAAACACCTTTTCTCAGCATGACGATGGAGAATCCACCAATGGGTTAGCTTCGTCTTCTGCCCGTATAGACTAAGTCAGCCAAGTTGCCACGCCCCTCTCCCTGGACTAGGAACCCAGTCTCGACTGAGGCGCAGCTGTTGGCTATCATTCAAAAGTATTGGCTCAATTTTTCCTGACACAGGACCTGACAGACCCTAAGGGTGGGAGTGGATTCTCCATCGTCATGCTGAGAAAAGGCGTTCAGGTAAGACAACGCCCCTTCTCCAGCATGACGAGTGGAGAATCCACCAATGGGACGTACCAAAGTCTCACTGTCCCTGTGGGTAGGAAGCCAACTGGGCCTGTGTCCCACTCTCTGATACTACGCATTGGAGGACCCTCCTGCCAAATGAGGCCTCCACATATGCGAATTTATCTAGTTTATAGTGTCTTACGAAGGGGTAAGGCAATGCCCACGTCGCTGCCCTACATATTTCCTCAATCGATGCCTGAGTCACCCACGCTGCTGATGTTGCAGCGCTGTGAGTGGAATGGGCGGTGATTCGGTTAGGAACAGGGAGCAATTGCCCTTGGTATGCCCCTGCTATGCAATTCCTGATCCATCTGCCAATTGTGGACGCCGTGACCCTCCGACCTTTTGAGTGAGGCTGGAAGGATACGAACAGGGCCTCAGATTTGCGGAAGGGTGTCGTTCGCTTTATATACTGCCTTAAGGCCCTGCGAATGTCTAGAGTATGCCATTTGCATTCCAATTCATGGGAAGGCTGAGGAAAAAAATACGGTAGCACCACCTCCTGCGACCTGTGGAACAAGGAATTGACCTTGGGAATGAAGGAGGGGTCCAGACGTAGGATCACCCTAACTGCGTGGAAGATGCAAAGGTCTTCCCTAATCAATAATGCTGCCAACTCTGAAATGCGTCTGGCCAAAGTTACGGCGACCAGAAATGCGACCTTAAGTGTCAGGCACTGTATGGTGCAGGTTCGGATAGGCTCGAATGGAGATGAGGTAATGGCCTGTAAGACCCTGGACAGATCCCAGGAGGGATATCTGTGGACCATGGGTGGTCTGTTGTTAGTTGCGCCCTTGATAAAGGATCGCACCATGGGGTGTTTGGCCAGTGGTTCAGAGTTGCCATATGTGAGGATCGTGGAGAGGGCGGCCACCTGTCTGCGAGTTGTGTTGGGTGCTAATCCCTTTTTAAGCCCCTCCCACAAATAGTCTAAGATCCTTGGAATAGTAATTCTAAAGGGGTCTAACTGCTGTCTTGTGCACCAGGTACAATAATTTCTCCACGTTGTAGAGTCATACATTCTGTTAGTTGTAGGCCTTCTTGAGGCCTGGATTGTGGTAATGACGTCTGGTGAATAAGACTCCCCTGTTAGGAGGCTCCGTTCAAGTGCCAGGTGGTTAACTGGAGCCACTGTGGCTCTGGATGTTGTAGGGCCCCCTGACTGAGGGAGATTCGGTTGTGCGGAATCTTCCATGGAAGAGATACTGAAAGACTCACGAGGTTGGCAAACCACGGCCGTCTTGGCCAGTGTGGAGAAATAAGTATCACCTCTGCTTGTTCCTGCAGTATCTTTCGGATGGTTGCTTGCATCAGAGGAAGAGGGGGGAAGGCATATAGCAGACCCCTGGGCCAAAGCCCCTGGAGCGTATCTGTTCTCTCCGCCCCTGGTGACGGGAAGTGGGAGAAAAACCTCGGGAGCTGGGCATTCCTCGGGCTGGCGAATAGGTCCAGCACTGGATGACCGAACCTCTCTAATGTTTCTCTGACGAGATCTGGATGCAGGGTCTCCTGCTGTGTTTTGTTTCTTTTCAGCCCTGGAGAACTGTTTCTCTAGAGCCTGGTGTCTTCGTCTTCCCAGATATTGCCTTGGCCTTGATCCTTCCCGCTGCTTCCTGATTGGAGACCTCTTACGTCCAGGGGGACTGATGGAGGTATCCTGTGCTGCTTGAGCAGCATTGATGTCTACCATTGCCACAAGAGATATCTCAGCGTTGAGACTGAGAGGAATCTCGTGATGAGGAGCCTGGTGATAGGTCAGCTCAGGCCATGGAACTTAGTAATGACTGGAAACAGTCCAAAGCAGTAAGTCCAATTAATGGTACAGCCACACCTCTTTGCTCCACTTAATGTCCAACACTCTGTTGTGTTGCTGGTGGCGGCAAGATCAAATTAATGATACCACCCGCACACAATTGTTGGGCAGACAGTTCAGATACTTTCTGATGTCATTTGATTCCTGCTCCTCTCCCTTTTTTTAAAAGTAAAAACGTGATAAATTGAATTTGGTCCGGATTGTTAGTGGCTCAGCTGGTAAGGGGAGGATGCAATTATCCCTGTACGGAGACGGTTTGCTGCTTGGGGGTGGTGGCATGCGCTCCCCTTCTCTCCCCCATTTAGAGCTTCTCTGGCTCGTGCCTTTTCTAATTCAGTTTGGAGAGAATTGAAGCTAAACCGCACTGTGCCGGTCCGAGCCAGCTGCAGCCTACCGCTGCTGTAATTTAGAAACAATTGATGCCCAGCTTGTTCGATTCTTAGCTGGTAAGTTGGTCCTTTTAAATTTCGCGGCTTGAAAAATGGCGGCCGCAATACCTGTCTTTGAAATGGCGGTTGCTTTAAATTAGCTCCCTATGGCTGGGGATGGAATAGCTGATAGCGAGCGATTAGGAGGTTCAGCGATGGCTAGGCTGTGATCCTTCCACCCGGGGGGAAGATTCCTCCCTCCCACTTTGAAAGCCCATGTGGTGCCAAAATGGCGACCGGCTCTTTGTTAGCCTGCCGACGATCAGCTGGGGCTTCAAACAAAGCCCGCCAGATCCGCTCCAAGCGGCAGCGAATGACAGCTGTTCGTCTTCTACCCTTCCGCTCTAAGGGAAAAGAAAATTAACTTAAATATGACCTGATCTGGCGATTTGGATCCTAGAGCCAAGTAATGTGTCCTCTCGGGCGAAAGACTAAGTCGAGACTGGGTTCCTGGTCCAGGGAGAGGTGCGTGGCAACTTGGCTGACTTATTAGTCTATACGGGCAGAAGACAAAGCTAATCCATTGGTGGATTGTCCACTCATCATGCCGGAGAATAAGCAGTTCTATACACCTGTCTCTGAATGTGCATCCTGTTTGTCAAATCACTGCAGTAATTAGATGTATTAAATAATCTCTTCCCTTCAATTGCACTGAGTGGTTTTCCATAGTTACCTTAAACCTGTTTATGTATTTTTCTAAAGCACAGATTAACCAAATGTATTTTATTAATGCCTGAATAGCACTTGCAAATGATTCAACAATATTGTGTTACAGAGCAGGTACTGTGTGGAATGACTGTTTATAATTTATGAAATCAAATATATCCCAAGAATTATTAGGAATCAGGATAATTAATTTTTGTCTTACATCCAGCTATATGATCATTATGATTAAATGTTACTAATTTTTAATTATAAGGGATGGATTATTTTAGGATGTATAGTAGGTTAGATGGCACGGCAATAATATTTTGAAGAAATAGTAAAGGATTTAGAGATATGATATAAACAGGCAATGGGTGAAGTGACTGTGGAAATGAATGGCACTGTTTTGTTTTGAGTATTTTGGATGCTGTGAAGAAATGGTGGAAGATTTCTTTCCCTGAAGGATTTGCTAACCTGGAAGGTCATCTTGTCTGCTGGTTGTTAAAAAGTCTGACTGCCAGTTGAGTTAGCTCTCTGTGTGGTGGCAAAATGAAATGAAGTCCAGGAACTGACATGTGAGCTATGCTTAGGTCTAGAATGGCAATGGAGGCTGCAGTGACAGGATGCAATTCAATAGCTGCCATTGCTCCATTCAGCTGGAGCTAAGGTTAAAGTTGGCACACAGTCTAGCAGATGAGTAGCGACTAATCTAACACAAAGGTACAGAATATGAGGCCTTGATTCACACCTGACTGGGAGCCTCCAGTAACATCAGCATCTCAAAGTTGGTTGTATCAACTGTGAAGAAGGAGCTCAAGGGGTGCAAGTTGGACTCTAGCTTTATTTGGTTTCCTAAAAGTCTGAGGGATGCCTAACCTAAGGTAAAAATGTAGGTCAGACATGAGGCTCTTGAATGATGGGCACTGTGAGAGGTTGCTATGTTTGGCTTTTCCTAATGTTGTGATTTTTAGGATACTGGAATGAAAAGAGGATATGTGGAACAATGAGTGAGAAAGGGTCAAATAGATCACTAGATTGTTGGCCACCCAGTTGATTGGCGAGATTGTGAAATGGCTATGTCCCCTTGGAAATGCAGGGAATGGATTTAACCCTAAATTTGCCAAGATAATCCCAACTGGGAGATGAGCCAAGTATGCTATACCTGACGAAGAAAAATTGATAATTTTGTGTTGATTTCCACTTCTGGCTTGTTGGCCCTGAACTCAAGACCTGGTTGTCAAATTACTGGAGATCTTAGCCTAAAATTGCTGAAGGTAAATACCGAGTCAGTCTGTAAAGAGTTTATCAGCTTAATAGTTGATGAATGGATGGACTTGTATTATTGAAACCTGATTGGACTAGATCAGCTACTATTTATCACCCTGAGATCTGCCTTCCTAAGCTTGAGGTCCTACAGTAGCCTTGATAGCAAAGGTGGTGTGTGTCTGTGTATTTGATTTATAAAGATATCACACCTGCAACAAGGCACTCTGCTTTTGCAGTGGTAGAATATTTTATTTCTGTGATACAGCGGGTTGTAGAGACAAGACGGGGAACCCACAGGTGCTGTATCTAATATCAGGGCTGATGTTGGAATCACCCAAATTTCTGTGTCAGGGGACTTTAATTTTCATGCTCTTGGATTTTAGTCTGGTAAATTCAGAATTTCATGACTTCCATGACAAGCATGGGGTCATTCTAGTAATCTCTGATTTAACATGTTGAACATCATCTTTGCCTCTAAACAACTATGAGGTGATCTGGATAAGCAGGGCTAACTCTCTCCCATGATGAAATTATCTCTGTCCATATGATACTGACTGTTACCTGGGACCTAACTGATCAATTAGGATGGTAGAACCCAAGTGCTTCATAACTGGATGGATTCCAATTATGGAATTTCCCACCTATCTGCTAAATAGTTCCACTGATTGTTGGTACGCTGTTGTCATCAGGAGATGACCCTCAGTCTTGGTGTGATTTCTGGAGGACAATCTTTCTCGGGTTGTCAATCTGTTTCCCCTTTACTAAGACAAATTGGCAAAGTGATGCCTGGAGCAAAAAAAAAAAAGGTAAAAAGTTGAATGACTGAGTATGGGTATGAGATACATTTGGGCCTACACGAGGCATACAGAATATTTGCCTGGCTACTGTGACCATTTTGCACTCCAAAGGTTTCTTCAGGTTCTTGACTCTTTGTGCACAGGGTGCAGAGTGGTGCCTTAGGGGACATTTTGCCATACCAGCAGGAATTCTTTTTGGCCTTTGATGAATGTATACCTTATGCAACTTGCACATTAATTCTATGCTTTCCTAGTTCCTTCAGAGTACAAGTGGCAGAATGAAAGGCAGAAGCTGACATCTGTCACTGCTTATTTAAAGAGGTCTGCAGCCTTGCCCCTTCCTTAAGAGGCATTCTTTTGATCTGACAAATTCAATGGAAATGGCACCATTTGTGCTGGTGAATGACATTTGTCAGGAACTGGATTGGGATGGAGCATCCCTTCTGGTCTTATTAGACATCATCAACCACCAAATCTTTCTGCACTGCATGCAAGTTCTGGGTATTGGAAGCACTATCTTACAGTGCGTTGTTCTAATAAGTATTTTTGTTGCTGGCAGTATAACAGTAGCAAAACCATAAAAGTGATACATGGCAGTCTTATTCTAATGTTTGGACGTTTTAGATTCTGGATGGATGGAATGGTGTGGAATGGTGTGAATCCAAACAAGACAGCCTTACTGATTCTTCATTGAGATTGTTAACTCCAGTGTTGTCTCTTGAGGAGAAAGCCCTAAGGGAGCAGGTCCATGACTTAAGAGTTTCTTTTAGATTCATAGACACTGCTGGATGGGCAGACTTGGCTAGTATACTAGTAGCAGCCCTGAGTACTCTGAAATAGCAGCTAATGTCCTCAGTATTGCATAGCTGGACTACTGCCATATGATTTTCCAAGGGCTATCTTTGAAGACCACCTTTAAGATACAGTTAATACAAAGTATGGTGGCTTGTTTACTGGCAAATACTGGTTACTAGTAAAATTTTATACTTGCATTTCACACTGGTTGCACCTACGTTACTGGGTGCAATTTTACTTTTCAGCACGAGACCCAACCTTATGGATCCTCCAGGCTCTAAAGCTGGGTCTTGCTGTGTCTATTACTATTTTCTGGAAGATAGTTATGATGCTGTTCTTCCAATGGTTAATATCTAATGGTTAATATCAGACATTATTTATTATGATTGTTTTATCATGTTATTACATTTTTGTGATATTATTTCAACATTTAATTATTGATAATCTCAGCATAGATCTTTTAATTATTGATTTATGATTATAAACCCTGGGATCTCATGCAGATACAATAGTATGCTAAATAAATGGCTTGCTCCAATGGAATTTGCACCATAATTCTGAGTATAGTTACTTAAAAAGTAAGCTGTAGCATATGAAATGAAGCCAATTTCAGTTGAATGAGAGAAGCTAAATGTTTACCAGATAAATCAGAACTATGATTGAAAGTTTCAGACAAACTGGATAGACTCCAAGAAGGATTAATGAAGATGATCAAGGGTTAGAATCAATCTCTATAAACAAAGATTGAAAACTGAGAAAGCTTAGCTGAGAAAGAAGAGTGAGGAGATATGATGGCATTCTTTAGATCAGGGCTTTTCAACCTTTTCACCCATTGTACCACTTTTAGGATATGGCAATATCCGAGTACCACCAGTTGCCTAGCAAGGTGTCAAAAACTTGATGACCCAAAAAAAGGAAAAAAGTGATGAAGTACAGGTAGTCCTCGACTTACAACAGTTCGCTTAGTGACTGTTTGAAGTTACAATGGCACTGAAAAAAGTGCCTCCCAAGCCACAGCTGAGCAAGACACCTGCCTGCCCACCCGGCGGCGCTCTTCCTCCTGTCCGAGGTTTTCATTGTTGTGAGCATTTCTGTTGAGGATTGGCAGCGGGGGTGGGGTGGGGGTGTTTGGTTTTTATTCCCCCATGTGCTGGGTGGTTGCAGCAGGTTTTGGTCACTTCACATGACCCTGGGACACTGTGACCGTCATAAATATGAATCAGTTGCTAAGCATCTGAATGTAAATCACAACATTCCAGCTGATCGGCGCTTTTTCTGGGCTCAGAAGCGCCAGGATCAACGCTGAACTCCAGCTGGAGCCTGGCGCTGATCCTGGCACTTCCACTGAGCCCTGACAGTCCCGAAGAAGCACTGATCCTGGCGCTTCCGCTGAGCCCTGACAGCCCTGCAGCTCCAGCCATCTCTCGCTCAGACTTGTGCAGTACTGCCACCGGTTCAGCTCATTCCCCTTCCCAGCTAGCACTTTTCTAGGATGGTTGTGTACCACCTGCCAGGTGCCAATGTACCACAGGTGGTACTCGTACTACTGGTTGAAAAGCCTTGCTTTAGATAGCTGGAAGGATGTCACTCAGAAAAAGATCAAGACATGCTCACTATTATTCTAAATGCAGAAAAAGATTTCTTAACATTCAAAAAAGCAGATTCCAACTGAGTATCAGTATCAAGGGAAAAAATCCTACGTAAGAGCAATTTAACAGTGGAATAAATTGCTTAGAAAGGTTGCAGACTCCATTTTACTGGGTATGTTGAACTAGAGGCTAGACAAAAATCTGTCAGGTATACTTCAATTGGGATTCCTGCACTGAGCAGAGAGCTAGACATGATGACTCAAATAGCTCTTTCTGGTTCTATGATTTCATAAGTAGAACACAAACCAAGGTTGCCTATTATTCTTGTATGGATACACATGAGAGTGTACCTGCCAATCCTTTCCTCGGCACAGAATTCCTTTTTTCAAGAAGTGCTTTAAGAAGTATTTAACATCTCATACATGGCACTCCAATTTTATAATATTTATTCTGCACTGCTCTCAAAATCAAAGTTCATTAGCTGATTAATATCAGCTCTGACTCAGCAGAAAATTGAGGCAGCAGCAGATTGAAATTTATGGGATAACAGCAATGGGGTATTCTATGTCAATTTTTAAACTTGTAAATGCAGAAAGAAAATTTAAGAGAACCTGCCAAGAGAATGAAACTAAAAGACCAGGAGAAGTGGAAAATGCAGCTGAAACTGTCATAACCACTTACACTTTTGCTTCTTCTTTTGTTGCATATGTAACGTTGACAACTGCTGTCTCTGATTCTGTGTTCACTAAGGAACAAAAACAAAACAAATACATATGTGTGGCAACCAACTGGGAAAATTTCAGAAAGGTGTATTTTATTAAATATCATCAGGACAAACACTTTTGTAGAATCTTGTACAAAGTCAATAGCAACTGAACAAGAAAATACAGATTGTGCAGATTTTCAATCCAAGAAAATGGGAGTAGGGCAAATATTAGTGTGGCAACCTTTTCAAAGCAAACTAGTCAAGTCTGCACATCTCAAATTAGTAGCCAGATTTTTTTTTATTTATTTTTTGCTGACTTTGAATTAAAGCTGATTCTTGGAGGCTGCTTGGACAAGTCCAAAGCTTTCTTGGCAAGACTTCAGAAGTGATTTGCCATTGCCTCTGTCCTGGGGCTGAAAGAGTGTGTGACTGGCTCAAGGTCACACAGTTGGCTTCACACCTAAGGTCGACTAGAAGTCAAGGTTTTTTGGTTTCTAGTCCAATGCTTTAACCACTACCCCAATATGGCTCTCAATAGCTACTTAAAAGATATCTATCTTCAGATTGTACATTTCTTCCACTTTAGAAATGCGATTCCAGATTAAGATTGCTTTAAAGTATATTAGAGAAAGTTGCACAGAATAATATTTTATATAGGAAAAATTGAATACAAAAAATAGAATTTTCATATTTGGATCTTTTTAAAAAAACTGAAAATAAATTCTGAAACTGGATGAAATTTTTTACTAAATTTGTGTGAACCTGACAAAATTAGAACACATTCTATTATCATTTATGACATGGGAAGTAGAATTCAAATTGGAGTGAGGTTTGGTATCTAACTATTTCACATTTCATAAAATGGCCTGCCACAATATGCGTCTAAGATGAAGTGAATCCATCTGCACATAGTCTGAGAACCAGCTAGTTTCCATTATTGACATGATCTAAATAATCCTATGAACTAGTACCTTCATTACAGTCATCTTCTGGTTTGAGATACTTTTAGTTAGAAACAGCTTTGAGTATCTTGCTATAGTACATAAACTGATGAAATATGCAGGCTCAAAATACGAAGTGTTAGCGGTGATTTCTGTAACAAGATACTGTGTTCATTTGCTAAATAGCAAGAAAGAAGTAATCTATAATAAGACAACTCATTTAATTTGACAACATTTTAAATGTTAAGAAATCACAGCAAATAACAATCATGCTGAAAATCTCCATCCAGCCCAACTTACAACCCCAAGAAAACCTTTATATATCAGAACAGGATGATGATATCCATTTTCAACAGAAGCAAATAAATATGAATAAATACATATATGCACCAATGCAGGACAATTAGATCCAATGGCAATGAACAAGCAAATCATTTAACAAACCCCTTTTTGTTATAGTTAATGTAACCCACGTTGAATCATCTAAATAGAATTAACAGGCTGGAAATTCCCTTATCACTTCTAAAGAGTGCATATATGCTCACCTGAAATTATTATTTGGGTTAGAATTTCAGAGAGAAATGTCAGAAATGTGGAAATAACTTGGCTACCTCAGCATGTATCTATCAGTTATCAAAACATCTATAAGAACATTCCCATTTTCTTTTTCTTTTATTTTTTTTATAAAAAGAATGTTAGAACTCTTTAAGGTGACCTAAAAATTGCTTAGTCCACAGTTTTATTAGTGTATAGGCTAACAGGATTTCTGGCTTTTGGAAAGACAAAGCAACGTATTTCAGAATAATATCAAATATTCTAGTTCTTTTAAGATACATGCAGAAAACCTAGAGACAACTACTGTGCCCCCCCGTTAATCAGATATTTTCAAGTGCCCACACACTAGCATCTATGTCTTCATACATTATGATATTCAGAGCTTCTCCTTCTGTGATATGTCATAGCTGGAGTCTCAGAAGATTTGATTACTTGAATTAAGTCATTTTTGAAGTTTACATAGCATATTGAACTTTGGTAACAAAATGAACTAAATTATAATTAAAACTAACCAAGTTTGTCTTATTGCAGTCACAGCAAGTAAACCTTTGACCTGGTTAAAGAGATATGAACCATCCAGGAAGTAGCCCTAGCCTAGTAGATCCTCCTTTCAATAGTTATGCTGGGGTGAATAAATAATCCTATAACTTCAAGAAAATCTGTTTGTTAATGTTTAAGCATTTATACTTCACTAAAAATCTTCTTAAACACCCCAAGGTCAACAGTAAACTTATTATCTTCAAATACTATAAAGCAGATATTCAATGCATACATTGGTCTCTGAAGAAGGTTTAATGTTAATAAAGCATTTTAAATTATATAAAAATAAAAAACAGCAGGAAATGTCTTTACCTTGTTCTACATTCTCTACTGTGCCATGTTGAGCTAAAAGACCATCTAGCACCTGAAATAGAGATCAGACATAAAATATAGGTAACAAAATTCTGAAAACTTGTCAAATTATGTTACTAAAGCACAAATCAGCCCTCTTTTCAACTCACTCCGACTTAACTTTATTAGCAGTCAGAATGGAAAGCGATGCTTGTTTGATTAAGATTGAAATCAACTTTTGAATTAGCCTATTTGTAATGAATGATAAGGAATACGACGAACATATTTTTTAGCATATAATTTTCCAGAATTTTCTGTTCCTCTTTGTTTTTCTTATTTCATAAACTAGTAAAAAAAGAACTTCACAAAATAATGGCTCTAAGGGATTTTATAAACAGCTAGATCAATTCCCAACCTATATTAATATTGAAGAAAATTAAGTACAGCTGATACATCAGGTACAAAGAAGGTATGTAGGTACAAAAAGAATTTAGGGGCGGAAATATGTGACTGCCCTATAATGAGCAGAGCCAATGATTTGAACTCTTTCTTTGCTGGGGAGAGCAAGGAATTTAAGTTTATTAAAGACACCTATTTCACTCCTTTGAATCTTCTTCAAAAAATGGGCCTCGCACATGCCTCAGTTTAGAATATCAGTCTTTCTCTTTCACACTAAGTCTAGTGCAGCCTTTGAGCTGAAAGACACCATTGCAGATGCTTCACTCTTCCCCAACAGATTGCTGACACAGACTGACAGGCAACCCCCTTTCCCAGAATTAAACATTTAAGCTGTCCCCTTCAGCCAATACCCGAAAGCAGAAATTCAATCACCTGATTTTTATTGCCACCCAGTCATTTTACTAGCACAATAGCCTTACATAAAAGCAGCACAACAGGCCTTCTAATGAGTAACATCATCATATTTATGATAATGATGACTAAGAAAAACAAATACTCACATGTAGTCATCCCTGACAACTCCTTTGCCCAGAGTGGAAAAATAATCTAGTCTTGCAACCGAGACTACTGATACAAAAGGTTCCGTCCCCAAATGTTCCTCTATCAACCTGTGTTCTGAAGGGTTTTTTTTTTAAAAATCATTTTAGGATTCCAAAACTATGGAAAGTAATCATACTGCCTCATTCTTTGGTTTAATTAAGTCTTTCCAATATACAATACTAATGAAACAATAAGCCACAAATTACACTCACAATCTCTCTACAGATCCGTTTTCCACAAACTGATGCCTTCCGGATATATTAAGACTTAATTCTCAAGCTATGGCTGGCCAAACGTGATCCACTGCTCTCATTACCCCAGCTGACTTAAGAAACCAGACCAAGACAATCAACCTGTTAATCTATAAACTGCTCTGTTTTTCATAACTGCAAAGCACTTATGGACAGCTTTTTAAAAACCTGAAATTTAGTGACAGGATTCCTGCAACAAGTGGCCTTCTCTCCAGTTAAATAATTGTTCTATCTAGTTTGGTGTTGCAGTTCCCTCAGACTTTAGAAAAGTCTAGAGATGACACAAATATAATTTGGGATCTTTTATATGCAAGGCATGTGCTCTAACACTGAACTCTACCTGATGCCTCAATGGAAACTGATGGATTTAAGACCTCACTGTAGCTGAGGTACATTTGGAAGTAGCATTCATCACATATAAATAGCAATTGTAAGTCACACTTTGTTAGTCTACTATATGAAACATAACTAAAACAGAGCAACAGGAACATGGGTTGAAATGTACTAAATCACAGTACAGAGTTTCATTCAATTTTCACTCTGACTGATTGAATTAACTCACTCATATAAAAATAGAAGCAGCAAAAGTTGTAGAGATAATTTGACAATGTATGCTCATAACACCTATTTTGATATGCATATTAGAACAGTATCATTTAATGCTTACCTATTGGGCATCAAATAGACGCATGTACAATATTTCAAATTTTAAATGGGCTACTTTGACCTTATAGAAATGTCCCAAAGCTGTTCAAATCTTACCAGAAGTTCTGAAATCAGAATACTTCTGTATTGGCCATTTCAGCTTAAAGGGTCCAAATTTGTAATATTTTGCATATACTACTGGCATTGAGTCAATACAAATTACAATAAGTACTTTATCCTCTGTAAGCCTACTATAATATACTGGATAATATTATGAGGAAATAGTAAAAATATTTCTTATACATAATTTAGGGAAAATAGACTGCAGAAAATAATCAATCTTATTCCTTACCTCCCATTGTAAATGTGGAGGAATATTCCGGATTTGAATCTTCCTGCTTCTGTGAAGAAAGAGTCCACAAAGCAAGATCACATTAGGATAGTACAACAGAACATGGTTTATCTAGTGTTACATAAAATTCCAGCAATTCTAATTGAATGCAATGAGCCAAATTACGATAACACGGAAATACCTCATACATTTGGTTCCTGCAAAGTGTCTCTAACCTCTAATTGTTTTTTAATCACAACAGACAAAAAACAAAACCAGTCCAGAATATAATTCTATACCTTTCTCCCTCTTTCTGATTAAGAATTATATGCCACAAGGAGTACATTTTGGAATTATAAGCAATCCATTCTAACCAAGTAACATATAGTGAGGGAAAAAATTATTTGATCCCCTGCTGATTTTGTGTGTTTGCCCACTGACAAAGAAATGATCAGTCTATAATTTTAATAGTAGGTTTATTTTAACAGTGAGAGATAGAACAACAACAAAAATCCAGAAAAACATATTTCAAAAAGTTATAAATTGATTTGCATATTTGATCCCCTATCAATCAGCAAGATTTCATACAGATAACAAGCTGAAATTAGGAGCACTCTCTTAAAGGGAGTGCTCCTAATCTCAGCTCATTACCTGTATAAAAGATACCTGTCCACAGAAGCAATCAATCAATCGAATTCCAACTCTCCACCATGGCCAAGACCAAAGAGCTGCCAAGGGTGTCAGGGACAAGATTGTAGACCTACACAAGGCTGGAATGGGCTACAAGACCATCCCCAAGCAACTTGGTGAGAAGGTGACAACAGTTGGTGCGATTATTCGCAAATGGAAGAAACACAAAATAACTGTCAATGTCCCTTGGTCTGGGGCTCCATGCAAGATCTCACCTCGTGGAGTTTCAGTGAGGAATCAGCCCAGAACCATACGGGAGGATCTCAAGGCAGCTGGGACCATAGTCACCAAGAAAACAATTGGTAACACACTACGCTGTGAAGGACTTGAAATCCTGCAGTCCTTTAGTCCCCCTGCTCAAGAACGCACATGTACAGGCCCATCTGAAGTTTGCCAATGAACATCTGAATGATTCAGGAAAGAACTGGTGAAAGTGTTGTGGTCAGATGAAACCAAAATCGAGCTCTTTGGCATCAACTCAACTCACCGTGTTTGGAGGAGAAGGAATGCTGCCTATGACCCCAAGAATACCATTCCCACAGTCAAACATGGAGGTGGAAACATGATGCTTTCGGGGTGTTTTTCTGCTAAGGGGACAGGACAACTTCATGGCATCAAATGGGACGATGGACAGGGCCATGTACTGTCAAATCTTGGGTGTGGATGGGTATTCCAGCATGGCAATGATCCAAAACATATGACCAAGAAAACAAAGGAGTGGTTCAAGAAGAAGCACATTAAGTTTCTGGAGTGGCCTAGCCCGTCCCCAGACCTTAATCCCATAGAACATCTGTGGAGGGAGCTGAAGGTTCGAGCTGCCAATTGTCAGGCTCAAAACCTTAATGACTTGGAGAGGATCTGCAAAGAGGAGTGGAACAAAATCCCTCCTGAGATGCGTTTTTCTGTTTTTTTGTTGTTGTTGTTGTTATTCTGTCTCTCACTGTTAAAATAAACGTACCATTAAAATTACAGACTGATCATTTCTTTGTCAGTGGGCAAACGTACAAAATCAGCAGGGGATCAAATCATTTTTTCCTCACTGTATAAGTAGATCAACATAAAAATATATAATCCAAGAATCAATATCACTGACATTTTAAAAAATGAGTTTTGCTCAGATGTGCAATCTAAAACGTAGGAGGCATTCATATACTGTACATGAATGTACAGTATTAATATCTTCAACCTACCTATGGCATTGTACAATGCTGGTCTTTGACTGTTAAAGGTTCAGGTTTCATACATATCTATACATAAATAAAGCCCCATTCAATTCACTAAAAATTGTTTCCAGATAAATGCATGCTAGATTTAGCTTTAATTATGCTGTCCCAAGTAGGATAAAAAACAGAAATAAAAATCATTTTCCTTCATTAATAGCTGAATGTTAATCCCAGGGTATATTATACATTTACAAAAAAAAATGGGCAAAGTACTCTAGATCTCAGTTATCAGCAAGTTTCTAAACAGTATTCATCTACTTCAGTATTTCTCAACCTTGACAATTTTAAGGCATGTGGACTTCAACTCCCAGAATTCCACAGCCAACATTGCTGGCTGTGGAATTCTGGGAGTTGAAGTCCACATGCCTTAAAATTGTCAAGGTTGAGAAACACTGATCTACTTTATCTTTCTTCCCAGGGAAGAGTAGTTCTGCATTCTTACATTTCAGACCACATGATTGCTATTCCCTGGAATTCTCTGGTTATTAAATTTTAAAAAGAAATATGTTGCTTTCTTTTTCATATTTTTATTGTACACTATCTTGAGTATTGGATAAAAATCCCAGAAATAGGGGGTGTAAACGCATTGATAAATACTGTGCTAGTGAAGCATGGGAATTGTGGCATTGCTCATTCATAGTTGTGAATCACTCCCCCTCAGTGGCGAAGGATACGTATAGCAGGCAGAGGAGAACAAAGGCACAACATTGAGGGTGAGACTTGTCCTCCTCTGGTTTTCTATGCAATGCTATCTTTTACTCTGGAGCAATGGTGGAAGGAGGCTCTGGCCCTATGTTAATGTAAGCTAACTTCATGACTCCATACTTTCAAGAATTCTTGAACGTGTAGCAAAAATCTATATTGTTTAAGTGCAGAAGCATTAAACTTTAGGAGGATTTTATGTATGACAAATTTCCTGCAAAAGGGTAGTAAAATTATATTTGCCTATGAATTCTTGCATATGGCAATTCAGCATAAATTCAGATTTACAAAGTACATTTCTTAGTACATCCAAAAAGGCAAATACATAGTAATGTCTGCACGTAATTAGATAGATACATGAATGGAGGCAGTTAAGTTTGTGGCCACAGCTTCCTCCAAAATTCAGTGTACCGTGGTTTATTCGCAATTTAAAGCCTGTCTGTCTATCGTATATACTGCCAATCTCCCTGCTTGGTGAGACTCTCTTGTTGGAGTTACATCTGGTCAGATTAATATGAAAGAGTTGACAAGAAAAAAGTTTGTATATATTTGTATGTGTGCGTGTACATGTGCATATTCATCATATAAATCGTATTATTTTCTTTTGGGGCAAACTCTATTATGCAAAGCTAGAAGAAAGAGAGACGTAACGGGCAACAGAAATGAAAGGTGGGCAATAAGATATTTTTTTAAGTAAATGTAAACCTAATTTAAACAGACACAATTACTTACAGCTATCCTTAACCTTGTAACTTTCCACAGCACCCTTGCCTGCTCTGACTCCACATGCAGCTTCATACAATTTTATTTTGCCTGTTCCTGAGAATTTCATCAACTTAATTCTAACACACTTTGCATGGTTCTCCCCTTCCTCTTGATCCATTCATTCTTTCTTCATATATTTATTTTGCATTTGGTTCTTCTCTTTAGCTAATCAAGCAACTTCAATGTACCTCTTGCACACTGGTCACTCACTTTTGTATTAAGTCCATATTCCTTCAGCCCCCTTGTATTTCTGACCCTCCCTTTCTTTGTTTGATCATATATGTATTCACTTAAGTAGCCAATTTCCACTGTATTCATTTAATTTTATGTTTTTGTGTTAATTCTCACTCCCATATAACTAGGTGAGCAGAAGCACACTTATACATAGCTATTTCTGCTTCTTTCAACATTATTGCTCACAAAAACATGCACATTATGTTACCACCAATATTTGCATGTCTTAAAATGTCTCCATTTTTCTATTTTGGGAAACTGTCTACCAAGGTACATATATACATTCATCTTACTCTAATTTTTCACCATATATGTGTAATTTATAAACATTTATTCCATTTCCCCTGTCAAACTACAGTATTTTGTTCTTTGAAACAGGTCTGTATACCTCCTTGCCTCATACAACCCATTTAATATTAACTTCAAACAATTAGGGTTGTCAATCAACAGCACAGTATGATCTTCATACAAAAATGCAGATACATTGACACTGCTGACTGATATATCTAACATCATCATAAGCATTCTATATACATTAAAAAAAATGCAAAACATTCTGTAATTCAAGCCTATTTTTTACATACTCTCTTTAAATGAATAAAGATGCTGTAAACCTTTTTTTTTTTTACTTTCATATATTTCTCAATGATCTTCTAAAAAGCAAAAACTGACAGGGCAAGTTATTGTATATAAACAAAGAAAAAATCTCACTCTCTTCTAGTATTAAAGATGTTATCTAATTGGGTAATGAAACATCTGCAAGCAAACAACCAAGCTCAGAGAGCACCAAGGACTCCACAAAGCAAGAATTTGGACACCACATACTTCATATAACATGACCGTGCTTCAAAACTTTTGGACATTGTCACTTCATATACGTTTTCAATCAAATTTTGCCAAACACCTCAAAAATGCTTAATCATTGAATCACTCATTATTTTTCCTTTGTATAGGAGAAAAATAAGACATTTTTTCCAACTGGCAGACCATAATCGAGGGTAAATAGATCCAATGAAATCTCATTTTTAGAATGATATTTTGGAGTTACATATGCAAAATTCAGTTCCATTTACGGTAGTATATATGGGCTGTTACCTGCACTCAAGGGTTATTCACTACTGTTAATTTTCTAAATTTTTATACTTACACTTTTACGTTATTTTCATGTGTAGGTTTCAATGAATCATATTTCACTGATCCACTTCTGCAAACCAGTTAACTGATAAGGGTCTAGCCAGCTGGCTGGTGGTGAACAAAGGGAGATTACAGTGGACTACTCAGTGCACCCCCTGGATCACAGTTTGAGAATCATTGCCTTATCATCACTCATTCAGTGGATTAATTTATTTTTTTTTAACATTGTTCATACAAAACATGTACAGTATTTTCACTTCTGATATTTGCTGCTTTTTCCTTCATGTCAAGATCCACTCTTGACATTACCAAAATAATTACTTGCCTGACCAAGGCTCTTATCATCTTTGCATTCTTCACTAATTCTCTTAAACTTTCATCATAAACAATGAAATCAATCAAGCTTTTAGTTTTGCCATGTGTGTGCAGGAATAGACATACTTAAACCAGTTAGTGAGACGAACAGTATCTTTTCCTAAGCAAATACCAGTCATACTGCTGATTCATTCTTAGATGTCTGAATGGCTGACTCACTGTTTAAGTACTTCTTTGTTTCATTCCCATCCATCCATTCATATCACCCATCTACGTTTTTCCCCAGAACACATTTATTCATAATGTTGTGGAATTTTGTCAAAACTCATCCGGGAATCTTTCATTTTCATCATCCACTGAAGCATAATATGCCATTATTATTATTATTATTATTATTATTATTATTATTATTATTATTATTATTATTATTATTATTATTCCATGATCTTTCATACACAATGACAATTTAGGTAACAATTCATTCTCTGACATACATTTTAGCTCTTTAAGTTGTACTAAAACCTTCAAAGTCACTTCCATACATGTATTCAAATATATCCAAATAGGAAATGTCACATACACTAATTTGTATATGATAAAACAACACATAGTTGGCATTAGGTTACCACCAGACACACAAGCATCAATGCATGATTTGTGTACAGTAGTCTAACCTTCCAAGACTTTGTCATTCAAGACTCTTCTCTCTTTAGTTGGTACTTCCGATACTTTCATTTTCATAAGAAGCTCCTTTGTGAAAGCTTCTATTAGTGTTTTCTTGTTATGCATTTCAGCAGAGGACTCACTTGCACAAGGCAAGAAGATAGAGGCAAAATGGAATGTGTATTTGAGGGCAGCATTCTGAAAAAGCAACTGCCTCACTCATGCTGGTAAACAGAAGAAAATATGGCATAAATCCCATATACTTAAGTGTATATCCTCTCCAGTTAATATAGCAGCATTATGTGATATCAGGTTAATTACTATTTACTGCTCTTATGATTCTACTGAAAAATTAATTTCTAAGCCCAATGATGTCTTATAATTGTGTTTCACCCCAAGCCAATTGAAGTAGCAATATACTCAAGGGAAATCAAACAATTCTCACCCTTCAGAATAAAATCAAAGCATTAGTGCTGACTATAAAGGTTCCATTTTCATTTTCTCAGAAATCAAAAATAATCCAAGTGAAAAATGAATTGGTACAAAAATGGAAAATTTAAACAATTATAAGATTTTTATCTAGGTAAGACTTGTAGAAGTTTAATTTTTTGTTGTTGGCAATGATGTGTTAACTGCCAAACTTTAAAACAAAACAAAAATAAATCTACAGTGATTTCTTAAACACTGAATTTGAATTCTGACATGGATTTCTACAATGATAAAAATTTCTTGATTTTTTTTACTGTGCTTAAAAGACTTAAAGGCTGTAAAAAAAACAGTAAAGGATCGGATCATATGTCCATCTGTCCAGCATTCTGCTCCAATGCTCTATCAGAAGGCAATGGGAAGCCCACAAACAAGACAGAAATAATCACTTTGTCCCTCTCATCTATCCCAGAAACTGATGTTGAGTATTTAATTTGTCTGTACTGAAACTCTCACCTTTCAGATTTATTTGTTATAATTATGAGAGAGTGAGTTTTCCCACCAACTTTCCTACACAATAATTTTATAAATTTATATCATATTTCCTATACTTGGCCTTCTTCTAAGTTAAATCCAGTTTTATCAGTTAATAAGGCATGAAGGTGATAATGATTGGTAACTCCCATGTTGTTTTCAATATGTTGAAAATTCTTGGTAAGTGTTTAGTTAATTCCTTGTGTTTCCAATATAAATTAATTAAAAATCTATAAGAAATTCTTGCCCGTATAGTCACAAAAAACATTAGACAGAAGCCTTAGTAGTAGCCATAAATGCAGCCGTGTCACCAAGTACCTGAATTGACTGAGAGAAGGCCTTCGCAACCAGGTTGTAACTGTTTTTCCAAGAAGGTCATAAGTCAAAGACTACAATTCAGATGCTGTGAAATTAGCTAGAGCCTAATAGAACATACACAATCTGTATAAGAATCCCCTGGCCTTTTCTAAGGCAGAATCTGTACATTTATTAAGTTAATCTGAAAAACAGATGTTTCTTTCCTTGTTTGGCAAGCTTGTTCCAGAACTAGTACTCCCTGACAATTTTCTAGAGTAGTTATCTTGGTCAATTGTAACTCTGCAAAACTTAATTGATTTATTATCACGTAAATTTTCATGGACTAGAAATTATTTTGATTGGCAGATATATGTAATCAATCGCCACTCTAATTGACTATATTTTGTGCCATTCATTAAAATGTTTTTTAGTAGAGTAGTTATGTTACTTTTCAAGGATATGGAGAATCAGATTTATAGAACTACTAGTTGGTATATGTCTACAGTACTTTTGGACATGCAAACACATCAACTCATATATGCATAGTTATACACAAGCCTGAATGCTTACAAGTTGATCTGCTCTTCCATACTATCCAGGGAATACACACCTAAGTTCTAGTGTTGTCTAATTCACAATGACCTGAAAGAGGGAATGCCAAACTGGAGAGAGAGGAATATTGTATTCAGTTCTCTTAGAAACTGATTAGATATTCATCTCAGGAGAAAGTGAAGAAAGGTTCAAAAGTAGTAGGTAAGTTTTATGTTTCAAAGAAAACTAAAAGATGTTAATAAAATGGTATTTCTGTTTAGACTCAAACATTATAATAATGATAAAGTTGGAGGGGACCTTGGAGGTCATCTAGTCCAACCCCCTGCTCAGGCAGGAAACCCTATACCATTTCGGACAAATGGCTGTCCAGTTTCTTCTTAAAAACTTCCAGTGTTGGCACATTCACCGCTTCTGGAGGCAGGTTGTTCCACTGGTTAATTGTTCTAACCGTCAGGAAGTTTCTCCTTAGTTCTAGGTTGCTTCTCTCTTTGGTTAGCTTCCACCCGTTGCTCCTTGTCCTGCCTTCAGGCGCTTTGGAAAATAGCTTGACTCCCTCTTCTTTGTGGCAGCCCGAGATATTGGAACACATTACTCATGAGAACACTGATTGGGTTTCTTCTTACAAACTAAATCAATCTGAAATGTAATCACAGCGCTGAGACAGGGATGCAAATTTGTTCACAATGGTGGAAAAGGAGAATCCAGCCTTTTGCAAATCAAAACTGCAACCTGGTTCCTTGCAGAAAAGGTAACTGGTTCGGAGAAACTGTATGCAATTGAAAATAGGCATGGGAGGTTGTATAAAATCTACCACTCTGCCTAGCAAATTTTCAAAGGTTCCACACTGCTTTTTTTGTCTCAGGTGCATTTTGTTTTTTGTTTTTTAAATCAGATCTTCCACACAGCATGCAATTTGTAAAACAAAACAAATAAGTGGGTAAATTTCAGGGACTGACATAGGAAAAAAAATGAAGATTCCATGACTGAAGCAAACTGACTGCACAACAAAAATATTGTTCGGCAAAATCCTTAGTAATATTTGCTGTGGCACAGAGGATTCTTAGGTACTGTAGCTGGAATCTAAAACTATTTTCTGGCTGGCCACAAGAGGGCATACAGCCGTTTGGTTCAGGATCAGAATGGATGGCATTAGTGTACTACAAATGCTGCTTTTACTATAACATTTGTCTTGACATTGTCGATCATTAGATTGAATCTTCCCCCAGGGCTTCAAGTGGCAAAACCTCTTGGTTTATTGCTACTATTCGAGAGCAATGGCCAAACTGTGTACAGTAAACTCGGTGTAGATCGTGTTACTTTATCTGTGAATGAATGCAAGTTTTGGAGTTAGCGAGCAAGGCAGGAAGGATTAGGAAATATGTGGGACCTATATGCATGGACTGTAATTATAATTTTAAAATAGTACTTAAGAATAAATTTGAATTAAACAAGTCAGAATAAACTAAATCACGTGCCCCAGTAGTTACAGTTACAACCAATCTTCTTATTCAAGGCATTGTATCTTGTAATAACTGATAATATCTAAACATTACAAACACTTTCTCTAGTTCATGAATATGAAACTTCCAGTAATAGCATGCTGTTCAATTTGCTATGAACTATATAGTAATCTAATAAAGGAAAATAAACTGAAGGGGATATTTTATTTCAGTTCCGCCTAATCTTATTCATAGTTGGTTCTTAAAAACCATTGTTAGTGTGAATTTTTAAAAATTTTGTGTAGAGGTTTACATATAATGGAACTTCTTGGGGAGCCACTAATGCAAATGTTTTTATTTTTATCATTAGCACACAAAGTAGCCTAGATGGAAAAGAGACCAGGTTACATCTTGCATAAGAAACTATACTCCTGGGTTATTCTCTGCTATTCAACTCCGAACAAGACTTTTCTCATTTTTTACATCTGAAAAATTTGCCCCATCTTTTTATTAAAATAAATAAGTTCAATTACAAATAAAGTGTTCTTTCATGTCAATGCAAAACACTTTGTATTGGAGGACAGATGTAATCTCAGATATTTCTGTGGGGATGTCTTACTTGGCTTGATATTATGTTGGAGAGAATGTTTAACAATTATGTTATTTGTTATTAATGCTTTTAGGAACAGGAAAGCTGGATATAAATGCTTTACATAAAAATGGCTGAATTTATTTATACAATGATTTATTTATTAGGCTTTTAGACCTCCATAGTCATGGGACTCACAGCAATTCAAAAATAAAATAAAATAGCTATTGTACAGTTATATAATAATTATAAATCAGAAAAAAAATCTCAGTTTAAAACCAGAGTTCTTCTTAAAGAATTATCCTAATTTTTTTTTAAAAAAAACCTTCAGAATAGCTCCTCTTTTTGACTTGCTTTGATCTCCAGTGGAAGACTATTCCACAACATAATGGAAAAGTACCTCTTCCTAATCTGAGACTCCTTGATTTCAGCATAGTGGAGAACCACCAGCATTTTCTCCGTATTATTTATATCAAAAGAGTTTAAGGAGGATGGATGACGATGCCTCTTTACAAAATCATAGCGGGCTTTATGGGTTAAAACCAACTCTTTAAATTGAATCTGGAAACATGCTGACAATCACTAAGGACCTGCAACACTGATTTACTAACATCAATTAGCACGAGACATTACATTTTATTCCAACTGCTATTTCAAAATTATGTGCCTTTAGACAGCCTTAGATATATCGAGCAGTAGCCCGACCAGGTCCTCTCCTGCAAATGTCTGTTTGTGTTCGCTCTTGTCTAACTCAACCATGGTTTAGTCCAGGGGTCTTCAAACTTGGCCCTTTTATGACTTGTGGACTGCCTGGCTGAGGAATTCTGGGAGCTGAAGTCCACAAGTCATAAAAGGAACAAGTTTGAAAACCCCTGATTTAGTCAATCAACAATTTTTTTAGTTTGCATAACACACTGAACAATAAATTCATTTATGTGCTGGTGAGTACAAATCAATGTTAGATTACAATTAGCAGTCCAGTGTGTGGCATATGAACACCGCCTTGTTCACTTACACAAATTTCTTCACTGATTATACTCTGTGCAATTAAAAAAGTTCACTTAGACTAGCAATTTAATATTGCTTTTCTGAGGAAGCAATTGTCCTATTAAGGCTTAATTGTTGACCAGCAGTGTTCCTGAAATATCTGAAGGACAATTCAGGAGAATGAGCTATTTTCACTTCCCTAATTAAAAAAACCACATATATATGGATGGATGAAGAGCAAGTGTTGTGTTACTGAAACAAATATACAAATATACAAGCTCTGAAAAAGTCAAGGGTTTTCCTGCTGAAACTAATGTGGTTAACAAACGTCAGTAGTTAATTTGAATATGCATTGACAAACAGGAAGAAATATCCTTTTTGTTTCAGTTTCTGTTCCTCTGGAGGACTCTTCAAAGAAAATAGTACAAAACAAATTTAAAATTGATGCTACACATTACTTATGTCTAGTACTGAGATATAAACATAGTATCTAAGGTCTTTGGTAATTTGCTTCAGAATGAGTCATTTACAACAGAAGATAATGGCAACTGTAATTTAGCATTTATATCTAAGATGCATGAGTCTTCACAAATAATATCTCACATAAAAGCAATAAATAAATAAATTAGTAGTACCTCTTCACTGTTAGCCTTTCCCTTTTTCTCGCAAGAAAAAAAATCATCCAGATTACTTGCTATTGAACAGTGTTTCTCAACCTTGACAATTTTAAGGCATGTGGACTTCAACTCCCAGAATTCCACAGCCAGCATTGCTGGCTGTGGAATTCTGGGAGTTGAAGTCCACATGCCTTAAAATTGTCAAGGTTGAGAAACACTGCTATAGAAGAAACTCAAAACTACAGATTTCTGTGCACAAAGTATACATGTTTTAATGCATCAGTTGGGCATTTTAGTTTCTTGCCTTTTTTTAACGGTCAATGAGTGAGAAGCTTAACGGCTCCAGGTACAGGAGTAGATCAGCTGATAACGAAGGAGCTAATAAATATCTAGTGCTCAAATGTGCATCTTCTAGTGACACAAATTCCTACTATCCTTATAATAAGAATAGAATAGGATAATAGAATAGAATAATAACTTTATTGTCACTTTGAATGTACACTAATCGGCATAAATTAAAATGAAATTTTGTTGCATTCACCTCTCAAGGGGTCACCACCTCCGATATACACTACATAAATATGACAAAAATAAATAAATAAATAAATAAATAAATACAGAATTATGCATATACCCACATATATTATATGACACAGAGAAACAGCACAGTCTAGTTCGGGTTATGTATACATGTGCATGGCGAGAAAAGCAAATCTTGCGAGTTTACCAGACGGATGGCATAGGGAACAAAGCTATTACAGAATTGGGTAGTCCTGCTAGAAATACTTTGAAACCTCCTCCCAGAGGGGAGCAACAGAAACAGATTGTAAAGTGGATGTGTGGGGTCTCTAACAATGCTTTGAGCTCTAAGCAGCATCCTGAATACCAGGAAGCGAGCTTTCAATGATCTTCTCGGCTGCCCTTACCATTCTTTGTATGGACTTTCTATCTGAGGCACTGCTGCCACCAAACCAGACAGTGATGCAGTTTGTTAAAATGCTCTCAATCGTGCCTCTGTAAAAAGTGGCCAGGACAGAAGGAGAAAGATGTGCTCTCCTCATCTGATGCAGGAAATGTAGACGCTGGTTTGCATGCTTCACTAAGGATGAGGTGTGGAGAGATCAATTCAGATTGTTAGTCATCTGCACCCCCAGATACTTAATACTGTTGACCACCTCTACAGCTGCATCCTTGATACTGAGTGGAATATGACTATGCTGGCTATTTCTAAAATCTACAACGATCTCCTTTGTTTTATCAATATTTGGAATCAGGTTACTTTTATTGTACCAGTCCACCAAAGCCTTCACCTCTTCCCTATAAGCATTTTCACTATCATCCTGGATAAGACCCACCACTGCCGTGTTGTCTGCATACTTCACAATATGATTCACAGATTTGGCACAGCAGTAGTGGGTCATCAAGGTGAACATTAGCGGACTCAGGACACAGCCTTGTGGGGAACCCGTACTCAAGGAGATGGAGTTGGAAACTTTCTTTCCAACTAACTCACACAAACTGGGGCCTATTAATAAGGAAATGAAGTATCCAATTACATAAAGGAATATTAAAAGCTAATAGCTCAGTTTGTTCACCAGATGCTGAGGAATGATTGCGTTGAATGCTGAACTAAATTTTTTAAAAAGCATTTGCACGAGTATTCTTCCCCTCCAGGTGCACAAAGCAAAGATGAAGCACACAGGAAAGTGCATCTTCTACAGAGCGATAGGCAAACTGTAATGAGTCAAATGTAGGGGGAAGGCATGAAACTATATAGTCCTTTACCAATCTCTCAAAACATTTCATCATAAGGGAAGTGAGTGCAACTGGATGGTAATCATTAAGGCATGTGATTATAGTTTTTTGGGGCACTGGTACAATGATTGCAGTCTTAAAACATGATGGAATCACAGCCTGATGCAACAAGAGATTGAAGATGTCTGTGAGAACAGTGGCCAGCTGGTCAGCACATTCCTTAAGTACTCGCCCAGGATATTATCAGGATCCGCAGCTTTCCAGGTATTGACTTTCCGCAGGACTTTCCAAACAGCAGTTGTATCAAACCTGAGCACCTGCTCATCAGGAAGGGGAACAGCCTTCCTTGCTGGAACATTGTTTGTGGCCTCAAACTGTCCCAAAAACGTACTTAGCTTGTTTAGAGAGTCTGTGTCACCCTTACATGTCAGAGAAGCTGCCTTATAATAAGTAATTATCTGAATACCTTGCTGGGGAGGAACAGACTCAGGCTCAACCCTTCCAAGACTGAGTGGCTGTGGCTGCCGGCGCCTCGGCATAGTCAGCTGACCCCATCGCTGACTATAGGGGGCGAAATTTTGGCCCCCTCAGAGAGGGCCCGCAACTTGGGAGTCCTCCTGGATCCACGGCTGACATTGGAAGACCATTTGTCGGCCGTGACCAGGGGGGC
>NW_015386576.1:1062853-1064882 GCF_001527695.2 Protobothrops mucrosquamatus | reverse complement strand
GTATTTTAATTGGAAACACAGCTTGTAATATTTGGTTTTAATTCGGCTTTTATCGGGGTTTATTTTCTGTATTTTTGTATTTTGTAATTTTTTGTATTTTGTGTTTATTATTTGTTTTTAATATGCTGTGAACCGCCCTGAGTCCTATGGGAGAAGGGCGGTATACAAATTAAAATAATAAATAAATAATAAATAAATACGTACGTCTTGGGTCCATAGGATCTTGAAAGAAATTCTGCACTTTCTGACTACAGTCACTACTCTAGCCACACAGCTGGTCCACAACATTAAGGAGCAGTAGAACCTCATTCAAAAGCATTCCCACTCCAGATTAGACTAGATGATCAGGGGTCGGCAACCGTAAACACTCGAAGAGCCACTTGGACCCGTTTCCCACAGAAAAGAAAACACTGGGAGCCGCAGAACTCCCGAGTGAAGAGTTTAAATAAAAAGAAATAGAGGCTGCTGTGCATGAGTTCTCCCCCTCTCTCCTTCCCCTCTCTCTCCCTTTCTCTTTTTCTCTCCCTCTTTCTCTTTCTCTTTCCTCTCTCTCCTCTCCCTCTCCCTCTCTCCAATCTTCTGCTCACCTGGCAAGCTGGTTTCACGCTGTTTTCAGACAAGCTGACACACATTCTTATTCGTCTGGCTCTCTCCTGCTCTTGATCTGCCAGTCCTCTTCCCCCACTCTGTGTGTGTGTGTGTGTGTGTGTGTGTGTGAGAGAGAGAGAGAGAGAGAGAGAGAGAGAGAGAGAGAGAGAGAGAGAGAGAGAGAGAGAAGTGCCTCTCTCTGTCTCTGTAAATGGCAGAGGACTGGGAGCCGCAGCAGAAGGCTCAAAGAGCCACATGCGGCTCCGGAGCTGCAGGTTGCCGACCCGTGGACTAGATGGTTAAAAGTACAATCTAGTTTTTGTTCTATACTCCACCTGTTTCCCAGTTACCGGGACATTGTAATGCTCAGTTAACTAATTTTAATTCAGTTCAATAGCAGGAAAGCTCCTTGAAGTTCCTGCTGTTTCTCAAACAACCAAACCCTTTGTTCTACCCTGTGCCGATTCTATCCCCAAAGCTACTGACTCTTGTCTTAGTTTTGAACTTTAGACATTAATTGTCCTGGAGTTTGGGTACTTAGTCCATTTCTTTCTTTCTCTCAATCAATCACAGGATTCGATGGGCTCACGTATCATGCTAAGTCATGGTCTACTTAAACAGTGATTTAATGAATTGAGTTAACACATTGAATAAATCCATAAACTAGAGTTTACAAGTAACAATGACTAGGTCCCACAAACTGAAAGCAAACAACCACATTAAGAATTAATGTGGTATATGAATCAATCTCTGCCACTCAGTTCTAAGATCAATTTGAGGTTTATGTAGCTCCAATCTCTTCTTTAAAAATGACCCTAACTTATATTATTGTGAGAAATTTAGACATTCTCATTGCTATGAAAAATGGCAACTCCAATTTTAATGTCTATAATAGAAGAAAGTCCATAAGGTATAAGTGGTAAAGATATTGGACTGGGACTAGAGAGTCAAGATTTAAATCTATCCCCAGCCACTGAAACTCATGGGGGAATTGAGTGTCCCTCCCTCCTTCCTTCCCTCCCTTCCCCCCTTCTCCCTCAGCTTCACAGAATTATTGCCAGGGGTGGATGGAAAGAGATGGTTTGGACTGGGTAAAGGTTGGTCCAGATTATCCTGACACTGGAAGACCAGTTGACGGCTGTGGCCAGGGGGGCGTTTTACCGGGTTCGCCTGGTTCACCAGTTGCGGCCTTTTCTGGACCGGGATGCCTTGCGCACAGTTACCCATGCTCTTGTCACCTCACGCCTGGACTACTGCAATGCTCTCTACATGGGGCTCCCCTTGAGGAGCACTCGGAGGCTCCAGTTAGTCCAGAATGCAGCCGCGCGGGCGGTGATGGGAGTGACTCGTCGCTCCCATGTAACGCCGCTGCTGCGCGAGCTGCACTGGCTGCCTGTGGCCTTCCGGGTGCACTTCAAGGTGTTGATCATCATCTTTAAAG
>NW_015386576.1:1053643-1062192 GCF_001527695.2 Protobothrops mucrosquamatus | reverse complement strand
TTTTAAAAAAGGAAGAAAAGGCCCATATTAATATTTCTTTTTAACTATATTTTAAATTTTGTATATTGTATTGATTGTTTTGTTTTTTAAACTGGCTGTAAGCCGCCCTGAGTCCACCAGGAGAAGGGCGGGGTATAAATGTAATAAATAAATAAATAAATAAATAAATAAATAAATAAATAAATAAATAAATAAATAAATAAATAAATAAATAAATAAATAAATAAAATAAATAAATAAATCCCCAATATAGTTTCTGAACTTTACATTCTATGTTTCAATGTATGCCACAGTGAGCAGCTGGACAAAAGAGAGGATATGAATCTAACGCATAAAATAAATATCTCAACCAATTAAAGACTTACATCTCTACATAATTATTATTCAAGTCTACTCTGGCTGTATTGAAACAAAAAACATATCTTAGAGCAGTGATGGCGAACCTTTTAGAGACCGAGTGCCCAAACTGCAACCCAAAACCCACTTATTTATCACCGGGTGCCGGGTGGGCGTGGGCCCACTGGGTGAGGGTGGCCCACTGGGTGGGAATGGCTGTGGTGGTCATGGCAGATGGGGTGGTCATGGCCGGGATGGGCGTGGCCACTTTGATGTTGCTCATGGGGGACACCTGTGGGAGCCAGGCAGGGTTGAGGGAGATGCAAGGGGTCTCTGGTGAGTGGGACAGTGGGTAGGAGGCTCATCCTATGGGGTGAGGCGAAGCAAGATAGGGGGCAGGGCGGGCGTGCCATTGCCATGGGGCAAGGCGAGGCGAGGCAGGGGCCGGGGCAGCTGCTGCCTGACACCATCAGTCCCGCACACAGAAGCCAGCGAGCGCATGGGTGCTGACAGTGTCTGTCAGCAGCCACAGCCTGCCAGTCCCTTGACCAGCACACTCTGGGGCTCTGCAGCCCACGGAGCAGAGGAGTGGAGAGGTGCGTGATGCAGACCACCAGACGCACCTACTCCATCCCATCTGTTTTTGCTTGCGGTTGAAGAGCAGTCGCTGCTGGTCATCTCCTTGGTCCCCTCACAGATCTTGTCCTTGGCCCATGCATGGAGCCTGTTCCCCTCGCACACCTGATGCACCTTAGCCCCACCTTGGGCCGCCGTTGCCAGCAGCTTGTGTAGGTCCATTAGGTTGCCGCTGCCACCCAGAGCGCCTGGCCCGCCCAACACAAAGGAGGCTAAATGGTCGGCTAGCAAGCTTGACTAGAGGTGATAGAGCATGCTCACGCCCAGCAAGCCAAGCGGGGAAAGCTGGATTCCCATTGGCGCCATGGCCCCCCAGTCTCAGCTAGGATTATGTGCCTCCTCCCATCTCTGCTGGGCCTGGGCGGCCATGACGCTGATGGGGATCCGGCTTTCCCCGCTCGAGTGGCCTTTTGCCTGCTGGCACTAGAGTGCTCTCCCAGAGGGCTTTTGAACCTTTTCACTGATTGTACCACTTTTAGGATATGGCAATATCCGAGTACCACCAGTGACCTAGCAAAGTGTCAAAAACGACCAAAAAAAAGGAAAGAAGTGATAAAGTACAGGTAGTCCTCAACTTACAATTTGCTTAGTGACTGTTTGAAATTACACAGCACTGAAAAGTGACATGACCATTTTTCACACTTATGAATGTTGCAGCATTCCCAGGGTCATGTGATTTACATTCAGATGCTTGGCAACTCATTCATACTTATGACGGTCAGAGTCCACATTACCTGTGCTACACTGCCCAGACCCCAGCCTTGTTTCGGCAGGCAGTGGCACGTTCTCCTCACTGCACAGAGCGGCTGGGCCGGGCGAGGCAAACCAGTGACATGCTGAATCTGCCTGGGCATGTGCAGAGGCGGCAGCGAGTACATGTGCCTGGCGTCCTGGGTGAAAGGGAAGCACTCAGAATGCGGTCAGCCTGCGTGGCAAAACAATCACCTGGGAAGCCAGACGCCAGGTGCCAAGCGCAAGCACTTGCCGCCGCCTCTGCACATACCCAGGCAGATTTGGCATGTCTCCGGTTTGCCTCACCCAACCGAGCCGCTCCATGTGGTGAGAACGCATCGCTACCTGCTGAAACCAGGCTGGGGTCTGGGCAGCATAGCGTAGGTAATGTGGACTCTCATGCCACTTGCGGCATCTCCTCCCCTGGAGTCCACAGGTGTGTGAAGTGGGCGAAGGCCATTTGCTGATCTCCTTTCTCCAAACACTTTCTGCTTTGCTTGTTCACCCTTCTCTCGCATTTTCTCCAAACGCCTTCTGCTTCACTCATTCACACTTCTCTTGCCATTTCTCCAAAGCCCAAACTCCCACTGCTTCCCTCACTCAAGTTGCTTCACTCGCTCGCCCTTTCTCCAAACTCACGCCTCTCGCTCACTGTCCCGACGGCACCATTGCCTCCAAAGGCCACGTGCTCTCTCTCGCTCTCTCCCGCCAAAACCTGCTCCTTTTATAGGTTCCCCTCTCCCCGCCTAGCTCTCACAGCTGCTCCCAGACTCCCTGTGCAGAGAGAGAAAGAAAGTGAGAGTGCCGCTGGATTTGGTTTCCCTCCCACTAGTCAGGTGCGCATGGAGAGAGGAACAGCCCTGCCCTGCATCCCTCTGCCACCTGTGGCACACATGCTATAGGTTCGCCACCACAGTCTTAGAGTATACTCAGTGCACATTCTATCTATTTATTTATATTGTAGTTCAATATATTGTGCAAAGCCAGAAAATTGGGTTAATCAAAGTTAAGTTGATATAAACATGGTATTCCATGAGTCTTGTACTTGATCACATGGTGAATCAGAACCTTTGGCAATGCTAAATAATGATTTGAGCCTGGCCTCTCAGTTTCAGTATCTCATCCATTTTATCACAGATAATAGTGGTTTTTTGTTTGTTTTTTTAAAAGATACCTCTAATTTTATTGGAAGTAGGACTTTGGGCACTAGTCATTTAAGAGAAGGGGCGTTGTCTTATCTGAACGCCTTTTCTCAGCACGGAGATGGAGAATCCACCAATGGGTTAACTCTGCCTTCCTGCCCATTAGACCAAGTCAGCCAAATTTGTCACGCCCATCCTTGGGTAGTCACTCCCCCAGTCTTGACGAAGGCGAAGCAGCTGATTATGATTCAACGTGTTGGCTCCCGGTTTCCTAATATGAGCTAATTGACTTTTAAGGGTGGGAGTGGATTCTCCATCTCCGAGCTGAGAAAAGGCGTTCAGGTAAGATAACGCCCCTTCTCCAGCACCGGACATGGAGAATCCACCAATGGGACATACCAAAGCCTCACTGTCCCAATGGGGGGGAAACAGAAGAAGCTGAAGTTGTGTCCGCAGTGATTACCTGTTGAAGGACCCTCCTTCCAAAGGAGGCATCCACGGATGCAAAGCGGTCTATCTTGTAGTGTTGGATGAATGGGGAGGGCGAAGACCATGTCGCCGCCCTGCAAACCTCCTCGATGGAGGCCTGTGTGGCCCACGCTGCGGAGGCCGTGGCTCTGCGAGTGGAGTGTGCTGTGATCTGCCCTGGTGCTGGTAGAGAAAGTGATCAATACGCTTCTGCAATGCAAGCCCTGATCCACCTGCTTATGGTTGAGGCGGACACCTTCTGCCCCCTAGAGGCGTGATGAAATGAAACAAAGAGAGCTTCCGACTTGCGAAAGGACGCCGTTCGCTTGATATAGTGTTGTAATTCCCTCCGAACGTCCAGTGTGTGCCACTGTCGCTCCAGGGCATGAGACGGATTGGAGCAGAAGTCCGGTAAGACGATTTCTTGGGCCCTATGAAACAGTGTGTTAACCTTGGGGATGAAGGTTGGGTCCAAGCAAATAACCACCCGGTTTTGATGAAAGGTACAGAGATCTTCCCTGATCGACAATGCCGCAAGTTCAGAGATGCGTCTGGCTGAGATGATAGCGACCAGGAAGGTTACTTTGAGGGACAAGTCCCTCAGAATACAAGACCTGATGGGCTCGAATGGCGCCTTGGTGAGAGCCCGGAGGACCCGTGGTAATTCCCAGGAAGGGTACCTGTGCACCACAGGTGGTTTTGTATTGGAGGCGCCCTTAAGGAAGGCGCGAATCCTGGGGTGTTGTGCCAAGGGGACTGAATTGGTGCAGGTAAGTAAGGTGGATAGCACTGCGACCTGTCTGCAAATGGTGTTAAGTGCTAGGCCCCTGTCAAGACCTTCGAGCAAATATTCTAGAATGCTTGGAACTGTCAGATCCGAGATCTCAAGTGAACACCTCTCACACCAATTGCAGAAGTTTCTCCATGTGGAGTCGTAGATGCGATTTGTTGCTGGTCTGCATGATGCCTGAATCATGGAAATTATTCTTGGCGGGTATGATTCCCCTCTCAAGATCCGGCGTTCAAGTGCCAGACAGCTAACTGAAGCCATTGGGGTTCTGGATGTTGCAGATCTCCCTGGCTGAGTGACACTCAGCCCGGGGGAATCTTCCATGGGGGAGACCTAGAGAGGTTCACCAGGTCTGCGAACCACGGTCATTGTGGCCAGGGCGGGGCCACAGTATAACCTCCGCCAGTTCCTGCAACATCTTGCGGATGGTTGCCGGGATCAGCGGAAGAGGAGGAAATGCGTAAAGTAGACCCCCCCAGCCATGGGAAACGCAGGGCGTCCGTTTCCTCCACTCCCGACGATGGGAACCTTGAGAAGAATCTCGGGAGCTGGGTGTTCGTCGGAGACGCGAATAGGTCTACGATTGGCTACCCGAAACTCTGCACTATTTCCGCGAATAGGTCTGGGTGCAGACGCCATTCGGAGTGATCCACGATTGACCTGCTTAGGAAGTCGGCTTGTCTGTTTGCTTCCCCTGAAATGTGTTCGGCGCTGATGGAAGTGAGGTTCGCCTTCGCCCAGGATCCCAGAGCTTGGGCCTCGGTCATGAGGGACCTCAATTGGGTGCCCCCTTGCCGGTTCACGTGTGCTTTCGCTGACACGTTGTCTGTGAGCACTAGTATGTGTTGCCCCGCTACCCTGTTGTGGAAGTGGCGGAGGGCCAAGTGTATGGCCCTTAGCTCCAACCAATTGATATTGTGTTCCAGATCCACCTGGGACCATTGTCCCTGTACCCATAGGGCCTGTAGGTGCGCTCCCCAGTCGAACAGACTGGTGTCCGTCGTAAGCGTGAGCCGGTTGGGTTCCTTGAATTGTGACCCCCTGGCCACTGCCGGTGATGACCACCATTTGAGAGACCATAATGTACATACAATTATTAAACCAAATTACAATTCTATAATGAAAAAATAATTGTCATTTACTAAGACCAGAGACTATCATAGTCCAAAGATGAACTAAAACTTTACAGACCTAATTTGTAGAAGTCATGCATTTCTGGATAGATATTCCAGCACAAAAGGGGGGGAAAGTGCACTGGAGATATACGAATCCCCAAATACCACTTGCTAATTGCCATTATATAAATTAGTTCCAAGGTGCAGTTGATATATTGACTCAACTGCAACTGTTTGCTGCAGTAGATGTTAATGCATTTGAAAAGCTGCATAGTGCGCCTTAAAATATGATGTTTCTGATGTATCAGCATAATTCATGCTTTTTCAGGACTTTTTTTCTGGAAGTACTCCAATAATACACACACACACACACAAAACATTCCCTTCAATTTGCTGAATAGAATTGCCCCTGAAAAGCAGCACCCGTATATTGAAACCTAACTTGGAACTAAATTAAGCAAGCCTTTATCAGCAATACTTGAGAAGATCCTGGCACATGCCAGAATAAAAACTCAGACAAAAATTTCATTGAAAGCACAGCAGGACTGCAGGTTATCTCTCTTTAAGCCTTTTCTCCACTCTGCTATAAGCATGTTACAATACTACAAATCATTACACATCTTAAAATGGCCAAGTTTTAAAAACACTGAGATGCAACTTGTAATTATTTAAAGATAGGGCAGGGTATTTTTTGTTTAACATACTGAATAGTAACACGTCTCATAAACAGAATAAGCTTTTCTTCTTCTCCATGTATTTTCTATCAAAAACAGCAGTTTAAATAGCATTTTAAATTTATTTATCAATGTGGGCACTCATAGTATTTAATTCAACTGTAATTTTCAAGTAAAAAACTGAAATTTTCGTGAGAAAACTAATGGAGAAGAGTGAAAATATATATTGCTAAAATATATTACATCTAATATGTATAATATCAGCACACTAAATGGCAGTAGAAACTAAGTGGTCTAAAATAATATTGATTGGGCAATAACAGCATTGTTATTAAATATTTATATTATTGCAGTGCTTATATGATCATTTACAAATTGTCCCTTTGATGTGCTGATACATCCATATTTCCTGATTTGAACTCTGATCAGCCACAGTAAGACAAATCCTAGAGCAAACCATATTAAATAAGCTGGTTGGATGTGCCACGTATCTCCTGCTTCAACAGTGCAAGGTAAGAAAAGCAGAGAGCCAAGTGAATAACATATCATGGCAGCAACTAATCCTGGATTTTGATTTTGCAGATTTGAGGATGGTTGTAACACTTGACGCAATATACCTGCAGCTTAATTTAGCTCCTGGACTATCTGTGTCTGTGTGACCTCATTGTAACAATTATACAGAAACAGCCACATATCAGCACATGGCACTTTATTTTATAAATGCCAAGAGTTGGCTGCCCTAGTATACTGATTTGTGGTGATGGAGACTGAAGAGGAATGCCATGTTTGAAATGTGGGACCACTGCAGTTTTCCACAATGCACCTGAGTCCATATAGTCACATGGCAAAAACGTTAAAAAACATTTGCCAAATATGAAACTATTCTATTTACAAATCCAAAGATAGAGTATTTACAGTATATAATCAATACATGATAGAGTTGTATACAGAAAGCCTCTGGGGTGCCCCTGATATTCGCTCAGATGGGCACTGTTCCACAATATGTCACAGTCTGCTTTGGAGCATCACAGCTACATCCCGACATTCCATATGTATTGTCACATCTATTTTAAAGAGAGTGTTACTTAGCAGCTTACCCAAACTTAATTACAGCAGAAATAAGATGTTTTATTGTTCATTCAATAAAATATAGGTAAGTAAACCACAGCTTAGGGCAATGGGTGTGTCTGGTCACCAAGTGTTTCTGTCCAATTTCACTATTAATTTTCCCTCTGTCTTTGGGGCAGCTCTTATCTCCTACTAGGAAAAAATGCCAGAAGCTCTCCCCCTCACCCCCACCCCGAGTTCTAGGGCTGGTTTGCTTAAATTAAAGAGATGACTGACAAAATAATACTTCCTCTGGGACCAAACTATATACCATGTGGAACATTTCTGGTCATAACATGCAATGTTTTCATTTAAATTTAAAACCAGTTGTTGGGATGATTCTAAATTTGATTAGAAACGAGGTGCAAAGAGATCATTAGAATGGACTGTTTGGTCCTAATCTAAGTAAAAAAAAAAATATCCTTATGCGCTATGAATATACGGGTTGCCAAATATAAAACCATCTTCATCTGGTAAAATAAAATCTACATTAAATATTGCCTCTATAAGCTGCTGCTTTGCTTACTAAAATGTATTTCAAAGCCACCATTTGCTTCATTTGCTTGTTTTATGTTGACATCACTTAGAGCAAGGCTTTTCAACCAGTGGTACGGGTACCACCTGTGGTACATTGGCACCTGGCAGGTGGTACACAACCATCCTAGAAAAGTGGTAGCGGGGGAGGGGAATGAGCTGAACTGGTGGCAGTACCGCACAAACCTGAGCGAGAGATGGCTGGAGCTGCAGGGCTGTCAGGGCTCAGCGGAAGCGCCAGGATCAGTGCTTCTTCGGGACTGTCAGGGCTCAGTGGAAGTGCCAGGATCAGCGCCAGGCTCCAGCTGGAGTTCAGCGTTGATCCTGGCGCTTCTGCTGAGCCCAGAAGAAGCGCTGATCAGCTGGAATGTTGCAGCATCTCCAGGGTCTTGTGATTTACATTCAGATGCTTGGCAACTGATTCATATTTATGACGGTCACAGTGTCCCAGAGACATGTGAAGTGACCAAAACCTGCTGCAACCACCCAGCAGACGGGGAGAATAAAAACCAAACACCCCCACCCCACCCCCGCTGCCAATCCTCAACAGAAATGCTCACAACAATGAAAACCTCGGACAGGAGGAAGAGCGCCGCCAGGTGGGCAGGCAGGTGTCTTGCTCGGCTGTGGCTTGGGAGGCACTTTTTTCAGTGCCATTGTAACTTCAAACAGTCACTAAGCGAACTGTTGTAAGTCGAGGACTACCTGTACTTCATCACTTTTTTCCTTTTTTTGGGGTCATTAAGTTTTTGACACCTTGCTAGGCAACTGGTGGTACTTGGATATTGCCATATCCTAAAAGTGGTACAATGGGTGAAAAGGTTGAAAAGCCTTGACTTAGAGGAGGCTAGAGTGGTGGTGATCTTCAGAAAATTAACAAAGCCAACACAGTTTAAAGGCAACATCTGAGAACATTAAAAATAATGTTCCAATTTTTTTTTAGAAAACAACAATAACAAAAACTAGCAAAGTTAAAGACTATTTGGTCTTGGAGTAGCTATTATTCTATAAATAT
>NW_015386576.1:965429-1052771 GCF_001527695.2 Protobothrops mucrosquamatus | reverse complement strand
TTTTAGCCCCTATTATATGTTAAACCTATTATGAACCTTTTATATAAAGCAATATTAGTTATTTTAAACTAATAAAAGTTACAAAGCATTATTTCTTTACAGCTCATAAACAAAGCAAAACCGTAATTTTTTTACCAAGTTGCTTTTCTAATTTTGAATATTTTGTGTTCCTTTCTATTGTATGCATATTGTCAGACATGACACTAAGAAGAATTCAGATAAATATAACACTTCAAATATCCTTACTCAGTTGCTGAACAAAACTGTACTATGAACTTTCCCCTATCAGGCTTACATAAACTTCAATTACCTGTTCACTGTTGAAGTGTTGCCATACTAACCTTTGGATATCAGGATTCCTCTACATGTACAATAAACACAGGGCTGGTACCATGCATCAAAACAGAGTAATAGAATCCAGGCAATGAGAGCCTTGAAAAAGTACATACAATGTACATGGGATTAGAAGACATGGATGCAAGAATCTGGATCCAGCTGCTATTTACAAATTCTTCCTGTGAACGAAGTAGAGCTCTAAAATTTAAAAAGGAAAACTTTCCAAAACCTATTCCACATAGGACAGATTGATATCAGAGAATATGTAAACTAATTTGCAGTTTAGGCAAAGGAGCTAAATCAACTAGAAAGTCATCAAGTTAAGGCACAACTGGGAGGTTGTACAATCAGCAGAACCTATAAAAGGAGGAAAGCTCTATATCTTCTTTCTTCACCAGGCCCATATCTTTCAAAGACGAGTGGCCAACAACTTTATTCAAAATTCAGTCGCTGCATTTATATCTCACCATTTCTTTGCCACTCTTTGAGACATTATGGCAGTGTAGAGTATTCAACAATACAACAACTCCACTGACACCCCATCACCACCACCATTTTTATGGTAGATAGAAAATTGGGAGATAAAATCAGTCCCTAAACAAAGCTTTATGTAACACTGGCTTCTGGAAAAAACGTGTGAGTATCTAATTACATAGAATCCATTCTTCAGTCTTATGGCATCAACACTCCAAGTCATATATGGAAAATCATTTTGGCAAAAAATAATATTCATTATCAATTTGCAATAAGAATCACCCTGAATATTGATGGCACTGAAGTAGTTTATACCAATGTCTTTTATGCAGATGAAATAAAAAAAATACCTGAAATATAATGATTATAGAATATAGAGCCAGCAAACTCTGCCATATCACTTTTACCCATTCAGAATTATTTCAGCTTTGGACTGCATGTATATCTCTAAATCAGTGGCATTGCCACAGGAACTCACACATCCCCATAATACACTAACATCTTTGTGGTGGCTTGGAACAATAATTACTCAGCTAACAATATTCTATCAGTTCTGGTTCCAAAAGCTCTTTTCACTACTTGAAGAAATTTGATGACATCTTTATTATCCGTGTTAATGGCAGAAGGCCCTGCTGAACCTCCATCAAGATTGTAGTAACTTTCACTGTAATTTCAACAGAAGACTGCAGGAAATACAGGTGTACCTCTACATAATGGACAACTAAGTACAATCTTAAACTGGAATTCTAGTTAGTTTTGTATGTATTTATATGCTTATGATTTTCATAAAGTTATTACCCATAGCCAAGCTTTTCAATGAAGTGATATCAATTCAGAGATGCTGGTTAGAGATTAATAATCCAGAAATTTAAAATTCCACATCAGGGGCCTTAAGTGTTACTTTGTCTGCTTATAAAATTTTAGGACCATAGCCTGCAGCAGCCTTAGATGTTGGTTCTGTCATCAAGTCAATTGTTAACACTACAGGTAGTCCTCAACTTACAACCATCTGTTTAGTGACCGTTCGAAGTTATAACAGCACTGAAAAAAACATTTTTTTCACTTATAACCACTGCAGCATCCGCATGGTCACTTGATCAAAATTCGGACTCTTGACACAAATTGGCATGTATTACAGAACAAATATTATTAATAATATGAACTTCCAGTCAGTATTGGTTGAATAGGCTCTTGATGAGAGAGAAACATTAAGTAAGGTGCCACAAGGGATTAGTCTTGGGCTTCAACTATAAGGTCAACTTGTTATAAAACAGCCTTTTCAGCACCTTTCTTATTTCAAAGAATGTCTCTACTACCCAGAAGTTCCTCAAAGGGGAAGAATGCTAAAACCTATTTTCATTTTAAAGTATGACCAGTTGAAACAATCAAACAAACTGGAAATAGCAGATAGTTGAGTGTTTTAAGGTCTAGAGAGGTTGACCAGTGGAAGTTCCTATGCTCTATATACATGGTAGGTATTAAATAGGGAGGGCTTTTTTCTTTTTTTAAATTATATGTTTTTTGCCTGGGGGTTGTGTGCATATATATTTGTTATTTGTGTAAGAACATTCTTGTTTCTCCAAACCTCAACGAAGTTGTTTTGTTTTGTGTACAGCATTTTGTTGGCAAATACATGATTTGGCTTGAGGCTCAGATCCCAATATATTCTCTATGTATATTGAACATTAGTAACTTTTTTTTTTGCTTTTTATTAGATCAGACTATTTGTCTATCTAGCCTAATATTGTCTCATCCAGCCATAGGCAGACAATTTTATGCTGGATAGACAAATAGTCTGATCTAATAGAACCTGAACTTGCCATTCCTGAATCTGGAGAGTATATATAGCCTTTATATGCCCAATGCATCCCCCCCCCTTTTTTTAGAGCGAAAGTTAGATTTCCTGGATTTTAGAATCTGAAATCTGAGAAGACAGATTATACTCTCAGGATTGTTGGAGTTTTCCATTAACTTGGCCGTATCTCATATGAACCATCAGAACACAAAAAATTACATGTGAACAGAAATGCCTACTGTTGTCATGGAACTATCTGTCCCCCTCATTATATAGCCCCCTTCTTAATGGATTAGCTGTCTCCAGAGAAAGAGTGGGATATTGCCCTCCAAACATTTCTGAATGACAGCTCTCAACATGCCTCATCACTGGCTATACTGGCTGTGGCTGCTGCAAACTGTAGATCAGCAACAATTGGAGGACCTCAGATTCCATACCCAAATCCTACAGTTTTGTGAATGTCTGCAACCCAAATCAGGTCTCAGAAATCAACCTTAAATTCCTCCGATCCATTTCTGCATAAAGAACTCCATGTATGCGAAAGGAGGTTGGTCCAAATGTGTGGTTATTTTCTCTAGATTAAATTCTTAAACATTATTTTAGTCAGCCTCCCAGAGCTGCCTGCATATTATCTCTAACCCATTCACATATCAAACACAGTTTACTGAAATGCACCCCCCCCCCGAAAAAAGCCTCTTTCTACATGTTATCAAAAAGATTCATTGGAGGGGGGGTGCATGCCTCAAAGTTCAGTTTCTAGATGGCTGCCAATAGGAAAGAAATAAACCATTTGATTCATAGCCTCACATTATCTCAGTGTCCTGAACATCAATGGATGGACTGCTTCAGGAGCAAGGATTCCCCTGGAAAAGTTTCAAAATACACTGCAAACAACCATACTGAGAATCCCCAATCATGGAGATCTTATATACTTGAAAATAAGTTCAAATATTGGAAAAATGCTTCCTGCACTCTCAACAGCCCTTCAAGCCATTTCCATAACTATACATTTTTAGGGGATAGCTGAAAGAAGAGGGGAATTCTCATATCTTAATATGCTGCAATTATACTGTGATTTAATTTACTCATTCTATATATGGAGGCTTCCCTTTTAAACAATGCAGTAATGAAGTAATGTGGAACAAATGCTAAATGCTTCAATGTTAAGTAGTACATCATCTCACTATGATAAGCTGGAAAATTTTTTCCTGATGCTACATGTGTCACTTTGCTCCATGTCCTCTTCTCTGTTGTTCTCTGCCATTAAGTTTATGTTTAGAATACCAATGTGTGTGGTGGGAAGGTTTGCTTTGAGGACACAAATATATTTATTACAGTTATGAGAAATGATAAAAACTCAAGATATTTCAGACAAAATTCATGGAAGAAATTAGCACTGTGCAAATTATTTAGAAGCCTTTGTTCTGAAGTGTAAATCGTGTTGCTATTAGCCATTACCTAATTATATACAGTGCATTCAGAAGGTATTCAGACTCCCTTCACTTTTGTCAATTTGAATACCAGGTCAGATAAGGTAGGCGTGCTCCTAGTGATTGAACCTAGTCCATTCCCCTAAATATTACCATCGCAGTGTTTCTCAACCTTGACAATTTTAAGGCATGTGGACTTCAACTCCCAGAATTCCACAGCCAGCATTGCTGGCTGTGGAATTCTGGGAGTTGAAGTCCACATGCCTTAAAATTGTCAAGGTTGAGAAACACTGATTAATGGGAGCTAAGAAGTGTGCCTTTTGTGTGGCAGTTCCTGTCCTATGGAATACTCTGCCTCCTTCCCCCCCCCCCAAGTTTGGCAGGCCTCTACTTTCTTAGCCTTCCATAAAGCTTTGAAGACCTGGCTTTTTCCCCCAGGCGTTGGGATAATATTGGATAATTGCACATTAGAAGTTTGACTTGGCACCAGGTCTTTGATATTCTCAATGTTTTAATGTGTTAATCTGTTTAATTTTATAGTTTTAATATAATTGTATGTGTTGTTTTAACTTTTGATTAGGAGCTGCCCAGAACTGGGTAGAACATAAGTGGCTCTATAAATGTTTTAAATAAATAAAATGTGTGAAATTTTGACCTACAACTAAAACAATTTACAATCCCATTCTTTTAAAGAACAAAAATGGAGAAAAATATTTCATTCACTTAAGGTTCAACTTGTTCTCTCTTTGTTCATTTTTCCAGGCATGCCAGCAAAGAATACTTCAGTGGCGTTCAGAATCCAATATTCTGTTCACTGAATATTACCTGCATCAAGTAATTACCTTTAAGAATAGCTCTGGACTGACAATGAACTTTCAGATTTTATATAATCTTTTCTCTTTTGGGAGAACAAATAAGGGAGAATATAGATTTTCTCAGCTATTGCTACAGAATAAAATGGCTCTTCATGGTTACTAACTAGTTAAAAGTCATTTCATTTACTGAACAATATCAGCATAAAACTGAACTGTAGTATCTTTTTTTTAATGTTATGTGCTTGATATGGCAAAAGGGCTATCTCTATTCTCCATCTTAAAATATGAAGCTGGAATAGATTTTCATATATGCAAAGCGGCAAAATTATCTACTTATGAAACTACAAGTCATAGGAACTGTTCCAAGGAAATATCTAATCCAGGGTACTAGAACTGAATGCTAAAATTTTAGCTTTGATCATTTCAATTCTGGATATTAATCACCATTACGCTGGGTGTTAAGTAAGGAAGAACATTTCTTATCAACAGGAGTGACATTGAAAGGGATTGAAAGTTGCCAAAAGGCTGCCTGAGAGAATTAGCTTGAGGGGATATTGCAATGTGATAGTAGTTTATGTGCTGGAGTAAATCAGGAAATGGTTAACTCCAGTTTTTAGAGGCCAGTTTTCCCATGGTTGGAGCTAAAAGATTTAGTGTTATTTGGGTGGCAGAATTACAGGTTGTTAGTATCTCTGACTTGATCTTAACTTTATTTTTTAAAAAGTAGGAAGAGTGTAGTTAATGATCTGACTGAATTTCCTTACAGATGTCAGCAAATACAGGAAGCCATCTTCTACTATTTCCATCTCATAGGATCAATAACTACCTGGGTAAGTGATGGCAATCCAGAGCCTGAAGTTACAGATAGTCTTCATTTAGTAACTGCCTCATTCAGCAACCACTCACATTTATGACAATAATGTAACTTTATGACCAATCCTCACATTTAGGACCTTTGTAGGTCAGTAAAGCAAAAGAAAGCTGAAGCAAGATCAAAAGTACGGTCCTGGTTTCACTTAGGAAACACTTCACTTAATGATCCAAGTTGCGAATCCCAATTGTAGTCACTAAATGAGATCTACATATACTTAATTGAAAACCTCTCAGTGTGGATTTCAACACTGAAACATTCTCCACTGACCTAAGCATCTTGTGATATTGTATGATGAGATTAAGTTTTAGAGGCTGACCAGAGGAAAAGGACTACTAATTAAATTAAGAAATGTGTTAGTGAACTATGTCATCCAATGAAACTGAATCCTGGAAGAATAAGGACAGACAAAAGAAATTTTTTTTTTCAAAATGCATAATCAAGCTTTAGAATTTGCTACAAGATATGGTGCTACCTACCTTCCAGGTTGGCTGGCTTGGAGCAATTAATTGAAATTGTGTAGATCAGTGGTTCTCAACCTGTGGGTCGGGACCCCATTTGGGGTCGATCGACCACTTCATGGGGGTCGCCAAGCAAGGCTGTCCACCATTTTTTTTGTCCACCATTTTTCCCTTTTCCGGCGGGTGCCTTACCTCCCTTGGGCTGGGCCAGCTGGTGGTCGGCCTGCTCAGTCTCTGCCGCTTGCCAGCTACGCCTCGGCCAGCGCAGGGGGCGGAACCACGCATGCGCGGCGCTCCCGGGCAGGGAAAGTCCTCGACTTACGACCGGTTGGGTAGTCCTCGACTTACAACCGGTTGGGGTCGCGGCATTAAAAAGGTTGAGAACCACTGGTGTAGATCAATGACTATTAGTCTTGATGGCAGTGCTATTCAATGAAAGTCATTAAGAGATTAAATCCCTTGTGTGATTGGTTAATCACAGTGAGAACAGATTGCTGTACTATATTGGTCAGAAGTCCTATCCAAAAGGATCCTGCTTATATTCCTAACCAGTAGTGACTACATTTATCTTACCTTTTATCTTATATGTGAGGGAGACAATATTCTGGGGGCATATAAAATAATTTAAATAGGCAAATATTTTGAACTGTTTGATTTATTAGAAGAGTAAGATTGTGAGACTTTTCAATGTGACACTTTTTTGACGAAGTATTCAATTTTAACTCATCCCTAGGTGTGGTTTGCTGCCAACTGGACTTAGATTGTCCAAGATTAGAAGTATGGCTGAATGAATAATTCACACTTGAATAACAAACTTTGAAATTTATCAGCACCCAGAGTCAGCTTTAGCATTTGAAAAATGATACAGCATTTGATTTACATTTGAAAGAATAGCCTTTTGTGGATAGTCCGCATACTTTCAAAGAAAAGGCTAGCATGATTTCTTACAGATTAATGAACAATAAGTACCCCAAGTAGATTACAGTAAATATATAATGAGCAAAGCAGTCTCATGATTCTGGACAAACCTGAGTCATGCCATTTAAATCCTCAAAGAGAGCACTATTACAAGGGTGACTGCCAATGAAAAAGATATGATGTCAAAGGGAAAACACAAGAGACGGTATTTCAGATAAAAGACAGGGTCACTTTCATGAGCTCAGGCAAAGGGTAGGCTAAATCTTGACTGGATGGCATGAGTTCAGTCTGAGTCACAGAGATCAGTGGAAGACCTTGATCTTTTTCAGGGTGAGCCATATTTATATAATATAGGAAAGCTGATGGCAAGTTCATAGTAAGATAGTATGAATAACAAATCACTTCAATGTAAATCATAAGAAGAAAGTTTAAAAAAAAGAAAAGAGAGAATTCCAATGTATTTCTGATGCCCGGTGACAAACCTGCTGAGAAGGCATTCTGAAACCTAGCTTAATATTAGATTTCAGATTAGCATCTTTTTTCTTTTAAAAAAATTCAGTTTTGAATTGGTCAAAAACAAAATAAAATCCTACAGTTGCCTTTGATGTAGATGCTTATATAAGTAATTGGGATATTCAAATTTTATGTCATCAGTTACCTACACAATCGTTCTTTTATAAAGCAAGAAACTCCATCAGCAGTACGTTACAGGTACATACAAAAATGGAACACAGGACATTGAAGAGCACGACTGCATTTCACCAAAAAACAGATAATAGATGTTTATAAAACAAAAAATGACTGTCTATAATAAAGTCTAAAATATCTCCCTCGCTATACCTACTGAATAGAGTCAGTTTACTCTAGAAAAATCTGAAGAGTTTGTATCCATGCAGAAGCAGAAATTTCTTCCTTCCCTATGCTTCCTTTTGACTGGCAGAAATGCATTTCATGAATATGTTACTTAATTTCAGGAACATCATCAGTTACAATTACATCTAAGATGTTAGAGTCCAGGGGTAGTCAACCTTGGCTCTTTTATGACTCGTGGACTTCAATTCCCAGAATTCCTGAGCCAGCTTAGCTGGCTCAGGAATTCTGGGAATTGAAGTCCACGAGTCATAAAAGAGCCAAGGTTGACTACCCCTGTGTTAGACTAAAATATTTAATCATGCTGAAACAGAAGATGTTGTCCCTTTCTCTCCCCTCGTTTGTAGGCAAATGTTATTCTGGGGTTTTTTTCTACTTCATTTGGATTATATGCCAAATTAGTGAAATAAAGGAAACCATTCCAGGTAGCTTCTTTTTCTTCCCACTAGAGGCTATGCATATACATCTTTTATTACTTCTTCTATCACTTGGTTGAAGCTCCATCCAGACACACAAAAAAATCTTCCCATCTTTACTGAGGTAAGTAATTATAGGGAGCCTAATGTCTTTAAGGTTGTTATGAATATTTTTATACAGCAAACGTAACATACCTTAGGTCTATATAGTGATTTATAACCTTAGAAGGCACATCAACTGTATCTTTGGAAAATGGAAGAATTCATATACATAACAGGCATTTCAAAATTGATAACAATTATGTATACCAAATCATTTAAAACAGTATGTAAATAATGTGGTCATTCTCAGTACATTCAGCAAGATTTTTGTTAGAAATAAGGATTAGAAAAATTCATTTCATTCCATGCATTTTTCAACTAAGGTGTTACATAACACTCTTTCCCACAATTCCCACAGAATTTGAAGACCACTAAATTGTTCTTTCTAATTCTTTTATATATTGCAGTTTCTTTGCTTACTTTTAAAAAGCCCAAGAACAGTGACCTCATGGTTTACAATCCTGAAAATTACCATTTGTGACCATTTGTATCACAGAAATGTTTTGTGACCATTTGTATCACAGAATAAGTTGAAACTATGACTTCTTTTTATGTCTCTTTACCCTTTGACCCAATATTCAGCAACTATTTCTATCACAACTTCCTTAATCTCTCCACATCACTCAGGTGCTTTTAAGATGCTGATTATTTTTCATTCAGATACTACTATGAAAGTGACTCACAGAAGCAACAAAATCCAGATGAATCACTAAAATGATTACTGAGGAACCAATTTAATAATTTTTAATCATATGTCAGATAGGAACGATAGTTGATTCAATAATTATTAAACAGAATTTGTTCTAATACATGTATATTTCTCTCTTAAAGAATAACTTTAATTTTGTGCAATACAGCATAGCTACTTGCTGTAATTCTTTCAAAGTACTAAAAACATTTTTGGCAATTTATTTTAAACAGAAAATAAATTAAATGAAAAGTACCTACTTTAAAAAAATATTACAACCTATCTGACAAGATGAAGAGGTGAGTAATGACATAATAGTTTATATTATCAAAATAAAGTCTAGTCTCTTTAATGTTTTAAGAATACAAAACCATTCATATTGTAGCGATCAGTTAATGGCATCAACTCTTGCTCTCATCTGTTGAAAAACTGTTTTCCATTCATAGCACACCCAAGCGTACTACAAAAAGTATTTTAGTAAATCACGTGTTTTGTTTTACACAGACATTACTTTGCTTTTCTCTTTGTGTAAAATTAGAAGATTTGGAGGCATTTTTTAAAAGATAAAAAATATCAGTATTCTTTTCTTTTATAATTGATTAAAAGTATTTTCCCATTCATATAAATTAACTAGAAACCAAATATGACTAAGTTTCTTTCAAATATTTCAAGTAATTACGCCTGATGGCTTTTTAGGATAGAGACTATTAACCCATTCTCTTATTTTTAAAATTATTTTTAAAGTAAACAATTCATTAAGTTTTTACATGTTGAATAAGCTTTTTAAATATTTTGCAATGTTTTTCAATTTTAAAACTCTTTTTAAAATACATATTTTAGTTTCTACAAAAACTCCCTATAATTGCACCTCATAGGAATTCAGAATATATCACTGAAATTTCCATAAAAAGTGTAAAATTAAGATCAAAATTAGAAACACAATTTAAATAATCAAGCTTAATACACAAAACTGTAAATTTTACATTTTCATGGCATACTTAGCCAAATATCAACAATGTTAAAATACACCTAAATACCAAATTTATTTTTGTTTAAAATGATTAATTTATATTAACTGCCACAGTATGATAGTAATCTATTTAAGAATATAATATTTCTAACCTTAAATTTGACAATATTTGCATCTGATCAAAATAGTTGCCTTTAAAAAAATCATCTAAAAGTAGCTTAAGCAAAGGACACTGGTTTGGATTTTGAGCACCTAATAAAAAGTAATGCAAACTTCAAGGACTTCTGAACTTCTAACTAAACTCAAAAACATGACAATATTCCCACTGATTATCAAAGATTCTATTCTTCAATTGTGAAATATAGAAGAAATTTTCTTAAGTTTAGACAAAGACACACCATTGTAACTACATGGTTAAATGGAAAACAATAATTCTGACTGAAATGATCAAAAATATAATTGAAAATGATTATACAGTTTTGGGGCAACTGATAAGAATGAATTTGAGAATTTTAAGTACCACATAAAGGACATAAAACAAGACAAGTTTATATAATAAGCATCAACATTTTTCCCCAAAAGATCAGCATTAAACAGCTGTCACTAGAACAATTAATGTAGTAATAACTATGATTCTCCAATTCCCATATTTTTCTACTCCACTATATTAAAGCACCTAGCCAAAAACTGAGTAATTGGATGCAACATTTCTTATAATTCAATATATTTGCAGCTATTTTCAATTATATTTTATTTCATTGTACACAAAATATCATGTTAGAATCTGACCATATAGAATCAAACATGTTACTTCTGCATTAAAAAATGATTATAAATGTTTCAATTAAGTCTAAAGCCCAATTCATGCTTCCTGAAGTATCAGTTCTAGTAAGTACAGTGAATCTTACTTTTTGTATGAGTGTGCATAAAACTACAATAACTTTTTGAACTTCCTTTAGAAAAGTTAATTACAAAGGTCAGAATCATATCATGGGACACAGGAGCAAGGGTTTTCAAACAAAAGTTCTAATAGACTGAACATATTTTAGAAATGCCAAACTGAAGAACAGATAAGTTCTGAATCACATCACACTTTATATGTTTGTGACTTGATAACACTATGAAACAAAGAAAAACTCCCTCACATTTACACAAGTATTTTAGAAATCAACTTTTTGTACTATATTTAGATTTAAAACCATTTTCTTTAAAAACCATATTCATGTACCACATATTTTTGGAATTTAAATTTTAAAGTTCTATTTTTAAACAGTGAAACTTTTTCTTAAACAGAACCTCAAAAATACTGTTGAAATGCATGGTGTATGAAATGTATGAAGAATCCTCTTAATATCGTCAAATCAGATCAAATAAAATCTTTATTCAGTTATAGATCAGAAAATTAAGATCTTCAGAAAATGGGAAATCATTTGAAACTCCCAGGTGCAAAACATCTATTGATTTCATTACAAAACAATATAAAGGCAAAGTTTTCCAGAGCAATGGAGGTATAGGCAATTTTCTAATTTGTTATAGAAGGACTAGTACTGTACAAAACTTATAATTTTAAATAATATACACACACAATTAAAATAAATAAGTAAAAAAGATCAATAACTCTATTCATGCATTCCACTGTTTTAGTAATTTTGAAATAAACTGGAGCAGTGCATTTGAAAGCATTTCAAAATTGTGTAGAGGGCTATAATGATGAAACAGTTATCTAACAATATCAATAAAATACATTAGAAAATGATGGTTTAAAAACATTACAATTTCACCGCCCTCTAATCAAAAATACTACAACTTTTTGGAATATGCTTCACTTAGAACAGTGGAAAATATTTTGCCAACATAGAATATAGGAAAACCAGAATAGCAAATTAGAAAACACTAGTATCATCCTATGTAACACACTTCTGCCACTGATTGCTACTTTTTGAAAAAGCACCAGAAATAAGACATGGTTTATACAAGTCATATAAAAGAAGCTTTTAGAAATAAAGCTTCCCCAACATAGTTGAGGCTTGGAAGTACAACTTCTCCCAGATATTCTGAATTACAATTCTCATCATCTTCAGCCAAAGTTGTTTTTATATTTATTTAATTGAACCAATATCTATGTCACTGGCCATATCTTTACTTCTGGCTGACTGGTACTAAAAAGCTAGTATGACTTAAAGTCCTAGTTCCCCATCCTTGTGAAAATCAGGGTCTCGGTTGAGAATCCTGAAAAAGTTTTTTTTAAACATAAGAGGAAATTTTGTTTTATAGCATCAGGGCTTTTAAAAAGAAAAACCAGGTATATAAACTATGTCACAACCACATGATGTAGGAGGAAACTCCTCATGATTTCCAAGAAAGAAAAACTTTCAGACAACAAAAGCAAAAATGTAATATTTAAAGTATTTTCAGCACTGCAGTTTAAACTTCAAGATGGAACTTTCTGCTGTTTATTTTTCTCTAACTTACTAATAATTTGTAATAACAGGAAGAATAAATATTTTACCTTAGTTTTTTGGGGACTGAATAATCCACTTCCATGACTTTGCCATGCAACTCTGCTTTACCTTAAAAGTAAAAATAAAAGAATCCTTTTCCAAGTGCCAGAGTCCTGATTGCTCAGCACCCAAACTCTGTTGCGACTTACTATGGTCATCTCGTTTTTTTGATTACCCAGAGTTGATGGTAGAGAATGGAAAATGAGAGAAATTTGATGGGAAAAATAGCAAATAGTCACCCTTTGGGAGTAAAAACTCCCTTAAGCAGAAATGGGCTTTGAAAGCATTTCAGGCATGCTAAGGGGGGGGGGGGAGAGCTGCCTTTGTTTCCTCAAGTGACTATTTTGCCAAAGGAACCACTTCATCCCATGTCCGTGGAAACATTTCTGCCCATCTGGATCTACGACTGGAACCGTTCACACGAATTTCTGCGCGCGGTTCAGCCCAAAAGACTCGGAGTCTGCTCCGTTGGTGCTCGCGCGAACCCCCGCCCATTCAGGTATTTTTCTTCTGCCCAAACTATTCCTAGGACCGCGAGTGAGCGACCGAGGAGTGAGCAGACATATTAAAGGGTTGGTGCTTAAACAAACTGGGCTCGCCCCACCTGGGCTCTGGCTAACATTCAGCCTCCGGAACGAAACGGCGAGGTGCGCGTGTGAGTGAAGGGCCAACTACTCCAACCGGTTCTTCGTAGCGGCTTCAGGCCGGCCCGCTCAAACCCGATGGACGGTCTCCCTTCCTGGAGCTGGCCCAAGCGTCCCTCTCCGTCAATTCAAGCCCTGCTCTGCTCGTCCCCGGTGTGACTGGCCGGCCTCAGGGCTGCGCGTCACTCCGGGCCCCCGGGCAGATTTGGGGCTCTTTGCGCCGGGCTCCCGGCGAGTTGGGACAGGGCACCTCGTAGAAAGGTGCCCCAGATCTAGTGGGTGCCGGGAAAACTGAAGGGAGCGGTACCCCGCACTCGGGAGCCGCTCAATAAAATCGGAGAAAAAAATCAGCGAAAAATCCCTCCCTCGCCCGGCGGGCCGCCTGCTGAAGCGCAGCGCGCTCAGGGCGAACGGGAAAGGGCGCCTAGGCGCGGGCACCGGCTCAGAGGCTCTGGGAGCAGCACCGCCCTCCGAGAGGCATCAAGGATCGCTTCGGTTCGGTCAGGAGGGGGGGCACCGGGTCCCCTTTCTCCGTCTCTCGCGGGGGAGCTGAGTAAATACGGGAAACTCCCCCACCCCCCTGCGTCAACATCTCGCCCAAGCGGGGATTCTCCCCGAGACACTCGCTGCCCTGCCGGCTCCAAGGGGCCTGGTCCATCCAGACGGAAGGCGGAATAGTGGCCAGGAGCCAGCCCGGGGAGAGCGGGGGGGGAGGGGAGGTCAAGGCTAAGAGGTATCTCCGCACGCCCTCTCCTTAGCCCTGAGCGCCGCGTTTCCTGGCTTACCGGAGAGAGTTTCGATGGCGCGGATGGCCCAGTTCTGGTCCGGGTAGTCCACGAAAGCGTAGCCGGACTTGAGCAGGACCTGCCCGGTGAGGGGCAACTTCCTGTCCCCGAAGAGCTGCCGGAGCTCCTCGGCAGTCACGGCCGGGCTCAGGTTGCCGATGTATAGCTTCTTCATCGTCCGCCTATCAGGAGGGGGAGAGTCGGAGGGAAGCCAAGGCCGCCGCGGCCACCCCCTCCTGCTTTCCTACCACCCACCCACCTAGTGAAGCTCGAGACCCAGCACCTCCCCGCCGTCGGCCGGCCCAACCCAGCTTAGCCGCTCCTCCTAAGCTGCTTGCAACAGCGCCCCGCAGCCGGGCGGGCAGCGAGTAAGCGAACGGGCGGAGCCGAGCCCAGCCCCGCACAAGCCCTCCCTCCAGCTCTCCGGGTCCTCAGTCCCGCCTGTCTCGCCCGGGACAGACAGGGGGCGGCGGCGGCGGCGGCTGGGGCAGCGGTTATCCTGCAGAGACTCGGCCGGAACACGGACAGAGGGAGGTGGGCGAGCGGCGCCGCGGCCAAGCAAGCCCCACCTACCCCCCTCCTTCCCTCTTAGCCAGAAACACGTAGCCACGTGCTCGGTTGGGGTTTACCCCGCGCCCACCCTGCGCCGGATGGCTCTTCCAAAGCCCGCGCGGCAATTCTGGCCGCTGTTCCTCCCTCTCTCCCTCCCTCCCTCTCTCTCTCGTTAGCTTAAGTAACTCTCGGAGAATCGCACGTGAGTCAGGAAGCCCTCTCCCACACGAAGGTCCCCACGACCGGATGCCTTGAAACCGATGGCTCCGCGCCTCTGCTGCGGGGTGGACGGAGCGCGGTACTAGCGCTTCACCTACGGCCGGAGGGTATAAAGAGAGCGAAGGGCGGCGTTTTTTTTCCGGGCGATCTTTCTATGGCGCGTGCGGCGGGATCGCAAACCTCGAGATTTCCTTTAGTCTCCTGGGTGGCGAGCATGTTCAGAAGCGCTTACCTGGGAGAGAAGAGCCGGGGAGGGAGGGGGGATTTTTTTCTCTCCGTCCATCCTTGCGGTTTACGATCGGAGGTAGAAAGCAACTTTTCGAACAAGTCTCCCTTTTAATGCTGGGTCCGGTCTGATGGGCATTTCGCCTTTCTTCAACCAGGATTAGCCTATCAGAAGTGGCGAGGAGGAAAGCTATCTTGTTAACGATGTCGCAAGCGCCATGGCCGGGCACTTCCTGCTGCTCGGCCCGGTGGAAACTCTGAGGTGCTCCATGTCCCCCTGACTCGAGCCCCGTCTGTCGGCTGGAAAGCAGCTGGACTGAAATCGCAGTGCGCTCGGCGTAAAGAAAGGGATTTGGGGTAGGTGAGTGAGAACTCAGAGCCCAGCCCGTCCGTATTTTCATAGCCACAGCCTCTGCTCTACTCTCGGAAGCGACGGTTCCTCCCTCTTCCCCCCCCCTCCTCCGCCGTTGACCTTAGTGCTACGTGTTTCTGCTGTTCCAGAAAGGCAGAGCTGGGTCTGTCAACAAACGGAGCATTGCTATGAGTTGTATGTGACTTTTTTTTGAGACTTCTCTTAACGAGGACTTGGATAGAGACAAAATGAAGCATTCTGGGAACTTCCCTCTTCCACCATCACTTGTAGTATTTACCTGTATTATGGTATCCGGTGATTAAAAAGCTAAGTAGTAATATTAAAGCAACAATCAGGGTCTTGTCTAACTTTTATACCGCTTTTCAGGCTTGTCGGAATGTCTTTTTATTGCCTGTTGTCACAATTAGATGAGAGAGAGCCACTTTTTTTCTAGCAGAATATGTTCACTAAGCAATACTGCTGCCAAACACTGCTTCTCAAATTTGGACATTATTGACTATTTTTCCACCTCTGTTTTACCTTCTAGAGTTACTTGAAAATCTTTGTGGAAATAAAAAGTCAGTCTTTATTATTGAAACAACAGCATTGCCATACTTGGCTGATCCTATAAGATGTTATAAATCCTTAGTGAAGAATTTGACATTTTGCAGTCCCTGGATGTTTTATTCATTAAGAGTTTTATGTTCAAGGTGCTCAGAAGAACAAAAATTTTGCCCAATATCTCCTCAGTTAACAGAGCATAATGATGTATAAGATTTTGCACAAACTCTTAAGTAATGGGGGTACATGGGTATATTTCTAATGAAGTATGTGTAAAAAGTTGGTGAGATTGATGGCATCCAAATGTAGTATGTGAAATGAAGTTCAATATTAATGTCTGAAGTTGATTATTAGTTCCTACCTCCCATCAGAATTGAAAAAATAGATTGCATGTTTTTACTAATCCAGTAAACAATTTACACGGAACTCTCCACCTTTTCCCCCAAATATTAAAGAAGCTTGCTTTATCCAGAATAATAAATCAGAATTGTATTAAAGTTTTTAGTAGTTTCCTTCTCAAATAAGAAATGGAAGGATTATGCACCCACAAGTAGTAAATATAAATAATTTTGAATAAATTGTCATATTACTTTGCTTATTTATTTTTTATATTATGCCTTGGAACTTAGTTTATCTATGATAGAGATATAACAAGTTTTTGTTCTCTCCAAATTTCCCAGTTTTATTTAAGTTAAATTAAATTAAAAACCTGGCAGATGAGGAGGAATGATAAAAAAAAAAAAGCCAAACCCTAACCTTTTGCAGGAAATTATTTTTGCCTCCCATGTCATCCTACTTTCTCCTATTGTGTTCCTGTTGCAGCCCTGATTTCTTTGGCTTCTCAATGTCCATCCTCCTTTCCTATCTTTTTTCATTTCAGATGCCCCGTTCTCTTTCTCTTTGGCTTCTGGACACTGGGGAGCGCTTTCCTTTTTTTCTTTTTAGATGCTTAATTGAATGTATGGGCTATTTAATAAAAACCTGCTGCCAAAGCTGGGGCCACATATGCCACCTTTGTTTCTGAGCCTCTGCATACTACTGATGATGCACTTGCTTTCTGCTGCTGTCTCCTCTGCCAATTTCTTGTAAATGTGCTGCAGAGTCCTGGCCCTGTGCCCTCTTGTAGCCACTGGATACATAAGTTCATGCTATGCTTCTTTCTTCAGAGGTCACCTCTGGGCTTCATCAGATTGCTCCTTCAGATGGATGCAGCCATCTGTTCACAATTTTGTGATTATTCAGTCTGATGATGGTTACATCATGCTATGGGCTTTTGATTATTTCTTCCTAATGAACTAAATAGCTAAATGGTTTGTAGTTACTTATACATCAATATCTCTGTGTTTATATTTGTTACACATTTAATTTATTATACTTATTTTCAACTTTTCAAGAGAACTGCTTCCAAAGTTATATATGTGTAGAAAAAACTGACAGATGGGGGGGAGTGGCTGATTAGAACATCCTCCCTTCCAGAAGCCCTTTTGTTGATTTATATAGTTATTGTTGTAGAAATTAGCAACACTCTAATTTGCCACCCATATTGTGACTCTGTGTGTGTAGATAGATATAAATATAGATATAGATAGATATATGAGGGTGGGGCGGTACCTTCAAATTAAAGGACCTATATACTTCATTCCATCTATACTATTTTAAGAAAAAGAAAGCACATAAACATTACAGATATGTGACTATGGCAACAGTATTGTTGTGTGCTATTATTGTTCCCCATATTAGTTCTACATGGAAGGAACCCATCAACACATGTTAATTGGATAACCATGATATCCAATTCTACATATATAGAAAGGTAAGATAACACAACTAGGAAGAGGTATAATGTGTTCCCTTAGATCAGTGTTTCTCAACCTTGACAATTTTAAGGCATGTGGACTTCAACTCCCAGAATTCCACAGCCAGCAATGCTGGCTGTGGAATTCTGGGAGTTGAAGTCCACATACCTTAAAATTGTCAAGGTTGAGAAACACTGCCTTAGATAGATCATTATGGAGAATCAATATGAAGATTCCATTAAAAGATATTGTATCAATAGGAATGTATCCCAGGATTCCCTGCAGACAAGTGTGAAAAGTAGATCACTATATGAAACCACCCATTTATAAGGAAAAAATTATATTACCCTTGAGGAAAATGGCATGATGCCCTCTAGATCTTTGGGTTCTTAGACTATTGACCCCACTGATGTGGATTGAGAGGAAAATCTTTGGTCAGCAGTAGGATATGTATATTTGCAAAATAAGCAGAAATACTACTGTGATAATTCCATAGCTTAGTAGTGGATAATCTCCAGGTTTTCGTGAAAAATGTTGTACAACACTTTGGATTTGCTTTCAAAAGGGACACTGCATCATCTTTAAGCTCCTTTCCTGTGCCCATCATACACTACTTTCTGTTGTAATCAAGCTGAAAAAAGCTAAAAAATAAACAGCTTTGAGTCATGAAGGGAGCTGAGTCACAAGCAGTTAGTTTACTTAGAATTTATACTTTTCTTCCTTGTCTTCTCTATATAGGAAGCATGCCGTGCCAAGTTCCTTTGTGTTCTTTTTATGGACAATAAGAGAGGGTTGGTTGGTTGGTTGATTGGTTGGTTTACTACTTCAACTTGTGCTAAATCAACAAGGGTTACAGAACCAAAATGCTTACAGTACTAGCAGCCAAACAGTTTGACACTATTGAGCAATTATGAGATCATCTGAACAGTGTTGCAGTGTCCATCTCTTAATGAGATAAGAACAGAATGGTTGTCAAGGGATCAGAGTCTGAGACATGCTTTCATTAATCTAAAAGGGCCAATAAATGCCATATTACTAGTATTCTGATTTCATATCTGATTCAATGGGTGGCAAATAATGACAACAACAACAGGAGAGGCAAAAATGTTAAGACACTATTGGGATGCAAGCTCACATATACAAAAGGATGGAACTTGAATTGTGACACCACTTCCATTATCTTGCCTTTTTTGATTCCTCCATAGACACTACTGGGGTCAGATGTTAAGACCTTGCTGGAGTCAGTGAAGGTTCTCAGCTTAATGGAGAAAGCATTTATTTAAAACTGGTAACAGCTAAGGCTTTGCAGGTCATGGGTTGGGGAATCAAAGAAAACAATATAATGAAAAATAAACCAGGAAGTGTTTGTATCATGGTTAGGGATACGCAAGAAATGCCTTCAGTAGTTCATTTTGAGTTCAGTAAGTCTCATTTTTTTTATAAACACTCTTGAATCATAATGCATGTTTGTTTGCAATAAGATTGAGCAATTTTTTGTGGTCTGTGAGCTGTCAGCCCATTCAAATATTCCCTGTTCCCTCTTTCCTTCTGTTTAACCCTGTTCAAGACTGTTGGCATTATATATGTGAGTGCAATGTAATTAAGAAAATATTTTCTTGCATAGTTTCATTCAACCTCATGTATTCCAACAATTTATTAACCCTGAGGAATATAATTTCATTCCAAACAATTTTTATACAATTGTGATTATTTACATTCTTTTGAAGATAAGTCTGCAAATGTTCTCACTTCACCTTATCCTCCTTTCAAGCATCTGCATTAGTCTGAGGAAATTCCCACATTGTTAGTAACAGTTTGTTTAAAAAACCTGGAATTCCAAGTTATACAAAACAATCTAATAGCAGCCATTCAGCATTCAAGAATGCCTTTCCAAATGCTGCATCTATATCACATTAGATTCGTTTTCCACCCACATGCACTGTTAGTGGTAGTGGACTTTTTCATTTTTTTCCTACTTTTTCCTCCAGCAAATGGATTTAGTTAATAGATTTTGAGAAGTAATATTTGTTGTCATCAAGAGAAAAGCTACATTCCTAGTTTCAATCAGCTCACAAAAAACCACTGTATCTACAAATACAGACTATACTACTTTTTAGTATAAATGCATATTGCATCCCATTCAGTAACAGTACAGCAGAACTATTTACTGATACTGTAAGAAGTCTTAAGTTGTGCTATTAATACATGTCTTATTGCTTGGACTCTCTCATCAGATAATGGAAAGTGAAGATAAAATAGCATAAAATGTGGTATCTGATTAAATATAATTGTTTAATTTAATTATATCAGTGAATGTTTTTCTGTCTGAGGTGATACCCAGTACCATAAAGAGATACATTGAAGGCCTCACGCCCACAAGACCTCTTCTAGTCCTTCTACTTGAGATTGTGCTTGAAGTCCTGCAATATGAATGAAATAGTAAAGGAGGCACAATGTTCTTAGCTGGGGATGTTCAGCTGCTAATCTTTGAATGGAAACAGGACCCAAAGGCGCTAGAGAGTAAGAATTAGAGAGTAGTTTTTATTAAATGAAACACAAATGATTGGGGCATTTTTATGGCTTATACAACCCAGTTTTTAAATGTTCTATATCAGTGGTGGCAAACCTATGGCACGGGTGCCAGAGGCGGCACTCAGAGCGCTCTCTGTGGGCACGCTCACCGTCGCCCCAGTCCTAGGCCTTCATCTGGGTTTTATAAAACCTTTTCACTTTAGGCCTCCGCCGCCATATGCAAAAAAAAAAAGGTTCAATCAATCAGTCAATTTCAACTTCTCGCAAGAAAAAAAAAGATCTTGCAAAGTTGGAATTGATTGATTGAACTTTTTAGTCCCACCCAGTCTGCTGTTACCACCGCAGCCTTGCCCACCCAATGGGCCACACCCAGCCAATGGGCCACACCCACCTGGCACCCGACGATGCATAAGTGGGTTTTGGGTTGCAGTTTGGGCACTCGGTCTCTAAAAGGTTCGCCATCACTGTTCTATATAGTCCTCGACTTACGACCACAATTGAGCCCATTTCTGTTGTTAAGTGACAAATTTGTTAAGTGAGTTTTGTTCCATTTTACGACCTTTCTTGCCACCGTTGTCAAGTGAATCACTGCAGTTAAGTTAGTAACATGGTTGTTAAGTGAATCTGGCTTCCCCTTTGACTTTGCTTGTCAGAAGGTCACAGAAAGTGATCATGTGACCCTAGGACACTGCAAGCATCATAAATATTAGTCAGTTCCCAAGCATCTGAATGTTGATCACTTGATCACTTGATCATGGGGATGCTGCAATGGTCATAAGTGTGAAAAACGGTCATGTCACTTTTTTCAATCTTGTAACTTTGAATGGTAACTAAATGTAAATCGAGGATTACCTATACTTAAAATTTTCCCTTTCAATAGCTGAGAATAAATCCCATTGAAATCAGTGAAGAACCTTATCTTTATGTGCAGTGCATAAGGTAGAGCTGTAAGAAATAATTTCAAAGTATAGTTATTGCTAATGGCATATTTATTTACCAAATTTTAAAATCACCTATCAGATCTCCTTCACAGTGGAACTTATGTGCAGTGCATAAGGTAGAGCTGTAAGAAATAATTTCAAAGTATAGTTATTGCTAATGACATATTTATTTACCAAATTTTAAAATCACCTATCAGATCTCCTTCACAGTGGAACTCTGGGCAGTGTACAAATAATATGTTAAAAACATCAAAAATCATATATAAAATTTAAAAAGAGGCAAGCAATGTTAAAAATTAATTACATTAAAAGGTGGGGGGATATTACCAAACTTTCTATGTGAACCTTTCTCACACCGCCGTGCCATTGTAAAATAAGCTACTTTGAATGAATGATGTCTCAGGATCCTTATTTGAGGATGAGTTGTAATTTAGAACTCTTAGGTTTTCTTAATATCAAATTAATCTGTGTAATTTTTACAGAATTAATGTCAACTTCGGGTGGTGATGCCAACGTCATCTATCTGAGGCCATTAAGTTATGGATTAATCAGTATTTTAGCGTTTTTTATTCTTGTTAACATGATCTCACTCATTCTAGTATAGCTGCTATACACATAGAATGCCATCAAGTGTACTGTCAAGCACTGCTAACATTTTGATATACTATATACTAACACTTGTTCAGCTATTCAGAATGTTTGAACACCACATCTGCATTGATTTTATTCAGATGACAGGTATTCAAGTAGGAAAGAGCACAACTCTTATCAAAATGCCAATGTTATGAAGAACTAACCAATTATGGAGAAGACATAGAAGGCACAGGATGCTGTGCCTTCTATGTCTATATGAGTCAAAAGGGGGTGTCTTAATATCATGAAATGAGTTTCACAAGTTAATTTGGGCCCATACATCTCTCTGAAAGGGATGTTATTATTACCAAAAATGTGGTTTCTGTGTCTTGTTCATTATGAGAAAGTATCAGCAATTGAAATAAAATACAATAATTGTTTTAGTCCACATGAAAAAAAATCCAAGATACAGTACATTGCCAGGTAAATTCCTTTAACAGGACAAATCAAATGTCACAAAAGTGCATATAAGTGTGCCTGTTCCCTTACTATATTTTTTATTTTGCAGCTTTTAGATTATATGGTAAGTATATGACTCCTAAATATTGTATCTGAATACAGCACCTAGCAATCTTAGACATATAATGCATTATAAATACAGTAAATAAACTGACATTAATAATCTGACAATATTCAAACAAAGGGTTTCCAACAATAGAATCACATTTCTGGAAAATGAAAAAAATTACAATGCTAGACAGGCATATATAGTGAAACTTATTTTAACATTTATTTAGCCAGGAGACTACAATGTTAATACAAAGTAGTTGTTTGACTATTGATGATTACCAGTCCGATCTGTTCATGCTCCCTAAAGGCCTGAAGGTCTACTGGGTGACACTGAGAGGATGCAGTAATGGAAAAGAAACACTTTTTTTGCCTCCACCACCATCATAAAGTTGTATCAATTATGACAAAATTCTATATGAATTTTAACCTACAGCTATCTCCCAATATGCTGCACTATTCTCAGCTGATATGTTTGCCAAGGGCCGGAGTAAGATCTGCAGTATATGAGAGGATACATATATGTTGAATTCAGAGTAGTCAAATTTTTGACAGAAGTACAAATCTTACTAACCAGAAAACACTGCAGAACTTACCAGAATCAATTGGCAATTCATCAGCTTCCATGGGAGGAATTCTGAACCACACCTGAGACCATCTCCATCAACTCAGATAGGGAATCTGTTGGGTAGCTGAGGGGATGGTATACTAGAAGAATCTACATTTTTTTCTGAATAACTAAAAATTCTAGATTGATGCTTGAGTGGACAATACGCCTGGAGAGAGAAAGAGATTCTATGCATTCCAATAATTCCTCTGCCCTGACTACCTTTTCTGGTGCCATACTGAGCATTCCCTAGTTACCCAATTCAGGTGTTTGCATAACATGGTAGAGTGGTCCTCTCATGCATAGCCAAAGATGAGAAAGATCTTATCTGCCAATCAGAAGAGAGGAGAAGCACAAGATCTCTCACCTCCCTTCTTATTTGTCATGCTGTTCTTCCCAGTGTCATATTTTCCTTTTTATGGAATTACAGTAAGATTTAGAGTTTCCCAGAGAAGGAATGCCAGTTAAAACAACTGGCACTTGGCTGAGAAACACAGAACAAATGTTTGTTAAAATATGGGAAATGAAAATAGACAAAAAGAGAAATTGCACTCTCGTGTTGACAGAGGGCAAACAATTGCTTAAATGTCTTTATCCTGCTATGTAATAAAGATTTTTCTGTAGCTGTGCTACGTCAAGTGTCTCGGTAGCTTCAGCCAAGTCTAAGCTGGGAAGCCTGGCAACTCGAGTGCCCTTTCTCTTACCTCTAGATCAGGGCTTTTCAACCTTTTCACCCATTGTACCACTTTTAGGATATGGCAATATCCGAGTACCACCAGTCGCCTAGCAAGGTGTCAAAAACTTGATGACCAAAAAAAAAAAGTGATAAAGTACAGGTAGTCCTCGACTTACAACAGTTCGCTTAGTGACTGTTCAAAGTTACAATGACACTGAAAAGTGCCCCCCAAGCCACAGCCGAGCAAGACACCTGCCTGCCCACCCGGCGGCACTCTTCCTCCTGTCCGAGGTTTTCATTGTTGTGAGCATTTCTATTGAGGATTGGCAACGTAGGTGGTGGTGGGGGTGTTTGGTTTTTATTCTCCCCATCTGCTGGGTGGTTGCAACAGGTTTTGGTCATTTCACATGACCCTGGGACACTGTGACTGTCATAAATATGAATCAGTTGCCAAGCATCTGAATGTAAACCACAAGACCCTGGAGATGCTGCAACATTCCAGCTGATCGGCGCTTCTTCTGGGCTCAGCAGAAGTGCCAGGATCAGTGCTGCTTTCCAGCTCATTGGTGCTTCTTCAGGGCTCAGCAGAAGCACCAGGATCAGCGCAGAGCTCCAGCTGGAGCCTAGCGCTGATCCTGGCACTTCCACTGAGCCCTGACAGCCCCGAAGAAGCGCCGATCAGCTGGAAAGCGGCACTGATCCTGGCGCTTCTGCTGAGCCCTGACAGCCCTGCAGTTCCAGCCATCTCTCGCTCATGCTTGTGTGGTGCTACCACCAGTTCAGCTCATTCCCCTCCCCTGCTACCACTTTTCTAGGATGGTCGCGTACCACCTGCCAGGTGCCAATGTACCACAGGTGGTACCCATACCACTGGTTGAAAAGCCCTGCTCTAGATCAATGTTTCTCAACTTCAGCAAGTTTAAGATGTGTAGACTTCAATTTCCAGAATTCCACAGCCAGTTCTGATCCCAGACTAATGCACCCTGCTGAGGAATCAAAGCAATGTTTGCTAGTCTCCTACATCCTCATCAATAAAAATAGGAGAGGGCAGAGCTGAAATGTGTGAAGGACAAGGAAACAACCAACACACAACTTTTCTGTTTCCCTACAGTTCTGCTTCTGATTTTAAAAGAAACATCTTTTTCCTACCCCAAGAAAGGGGTGAGCTAAGGCATCTGCCTTTGCTTTCTGTGACAGTATTCATGCCTTCGCCAAGTTTGTTTCTGCTTGAGATGAATGAATATGTATCCCCACTCTGGGAAGCCAGTTATCATTCTGTAGGGAACCTTTGGAAATGACGTTGGAGAAGGCATCCAAAAGCTATTAGGACAACAACTGGTACTGAGAAATGTGCTAAGCCCATGGAAATGGAAAAAAATGTTAAGAGAAGAAAAAATACTGATTGGCTCCTCCTTGACTCCGTGGGCTATAGGAGGAGGAAGGAAAGGAAAAATTTAGACAGTATAATCCTTCTTGTGGAATCTTGTTTCTCCTTAACTATTCTACCTCATGGTGCTCTTACATTCTTATAAACTCAGGCTCTCATGACTGGAAAACTGCCTTCATCTCCAACCATTAGAAATGTTTGGCTACTTGAGAAAACAGATCCCCAAGATGCCAACTCTTAGTGCACTTCCCATGTTGTAAATTTTATAGCCAATCACTCTCAGTAGTTTTAAATAGAGGAGCTTGTGTTGAGAAAAGCCAAAGAGGAAGTTGGCATACTGACACTTTTTGATGTATCATGGGCAGAGAAACCTTATTAGTGCACCTGGATGAAATTTGGCCCATGTTATGAAACATGAGATTTGGAAGTTTGGCCGATGTAAGAAATGCCCACCACTTTTACTTGGATATTTAAATGCTGAATTGCAATGTGGTGGTTTTCTTTGAAGGCAGTGGCATTAGACTGATCTTGATATCTATGCATACTCCTTAATGAAAAGTGAGTCAACTAACATGAGCAAGCTTTTGGTTGCTATATCAAAACCCCACAGTCCTGGATCCAGCTCAGGGTTACTGTCAAGTCTGAGCTTGCAACTTTTATGTAACAAAGTAAGTTGGATGAAAAGGGACAGTTCTGAATTTAACAGTTACCTCAGAGAAATTTCCTTTGTACATGGTCACCTGGTACATAAAGATACGGTTCTGTCAAATTTATAGAAGTCATGTTTGCAGGTTGTACAGTAGAGATTTGACCAAACGTGTGATACACCACAATGTATTGATTTAAATCTATGACTGACTATTTTTGGAAATTACAAAAACTATGGAATAAACCCCTGGAAATTTTATTGCGGAAAAAGTAATAACTATGCCTAAAGATGCTTGATGTTTGGTTTCCCTTCACAAGGGATGAGGGCAGATGTAAAATGTTAACTGAGAGGTTGAACTAAGCACTCGGGTTGGAATATAATGAGATCATCCTCTCCTCACTAAAACACTGTGTCATAAATTTAGTTTCCTTGATTTGGAAAATGGAGAAAAATAATCCAGGTAATTCTGAGATGAGATTTAGTGCTGCGGAATTTAGAATTAAACAAAGTTGGCTTGGGAAACATAATTTCTGGTCTCAATAAAACATCCCTCCCCCCCTCCCCTGGGAAACAATACAGTTGGCAGGACTTCTGCTCCTTTCTGATCTGAAGTATCCACCAAGACAGGGTGGGCACCTATGGCAACGACTTATTGACTTCAACTTCCAGAATTCCTGAATCATCAATTTGGAAATCTCTTTTGGCTATCCAGAGATCATTGCCTTTGAAGAAGTGACACGAAACAACTCCAAAGATGGGCATGGCAATATTCAACCTGAATCTCTGCATTATTCCTCCTTCCTATCAGATTGGAAGACATTAGATTTATAGTAGATACTGTAGATTAGCAAGTCCAGTTTTGTCTAAATATTGTATTCTGACCCATTAAGAAATGTTTGAATTTGCATTAATTTTACTTTAAAACCTGTTTTTATTTTATTTTTTGCATTAAACAAGATTTTGAGGATTCTCCTTGTGTTTATATCAGCCAGATACTCTTTTAACAACTCTACTGAGCATTTTTTTGTTATCTGCAAGTATACTTCACAAGGGTGTTGCTGTGGGGCAAAATGACAGGAGAGAATGTTATATATGTTGTCTCAAATTGCTGAAAGTGAGATACAAGTCTAACAAACACATAGTGTACCATTTTAGGGGCAGAGGTGGGAGATAGAACAGCTCCTGCAACAGTTAAGTGCAAGCTATAAATGACTTATTAGCTTTGAAATGGTGGTGACTGCCCTCTGGTGGCCCTTAAAGATCCAGCTGCACTGGATAGCAATACAGTAATAATGCTGGAATCTCAAAAGGAAAAAAGTTACAACACATCCTTGCTTCCCAAAAGGCAGTTATTTGGATCAGGAGACTTTGGAATGGTGTGATGTGATCCTCTAATAGCAAATTGGAATTCTTCCAATTCTGAGGTGTCCCCTGAATAAATAGTTTTGGGTTGAATTGGGTTTTGGTATAGTTGATCCTTGAGCTAGTTCAACCTTGAGATGCATATATTCTTTTCCGTTGGCAAATATAGATCTTTGGCTTGCAATGATTCTTCTTACCAGTATCAAATATATTGTTTTGATTGTACAAAACCTTCTGATCAGGATACCTTAGATCAGGGCTTTTCAACCTTTTCACCCATTGTACCACTTTTAAGATATGGCAATATCTGAGTACCACGTCGCCTAGCATGGTGTCAAAAACTTGATGACGATGACCAAAAAAAAGGGGGGGAAAACGTGAAGTACTGGTAGTCCTTGACTTACAACAGTTCGCTTAGTGACTGTTCGAAGTTACAATGGCACTGAAAAAAGTGCCGAGCAAGACACCTGCTCACCCACCCGGCGGCGCTCTTCCTTCTGTCTGAGGTTTTCCTTGTTGTGAGCATTTCTGTTGAGGATTGGCAGTGGGGGTGGGGGGGGTTTGGTTTTTATTCCCCCCATCTGCTGGGTGGTTGCAGCAGGTTTTGGTCACTTCACATGACCCTGGGACACTGTGACAGTCATAAATATGAATCAGTCGCCAAGCATCTGAATGTAAATCACAAGACCCTAGAGATGCTGCAACATTCCAGCTGATCGGCACTTCTTCTGGGCTCAGAAGTGCCAGGATCAACGCCGAGTTCCAGCTGGAGCCTGGCGCTGATCCTGGCACTTCCACTGAGCCCTGACAGTCCTGAAGAAGTGCTGATCCTGGTGCTTCTGCTGAGCCTGACAGCCTTGCAACTCCAGCCATCTCTCGCTCAGGCTTGTGCAGTGCTGCCCCCGGTTCAGCTCATTCCCCTCCCCCGCTACCATTTTTCCTGGATGGTCGAGTACCACCTGCCAGGTGCCAATGTACCACAGGTGGTACCCGTACCACATTATAGATGTTATAATGGCTGTAAGTGGAATATATCTGTCTTCCGCAGACCAATTCATAGAAAAGTTAAATTTTTTATTTAAATAAGACAGGAAGAAACAAAAACGAAAATAGGAGGTTTGAACAAATCTGATAAAAAAATATTAATGAGTGTGCAGAAAGCAGAACTTTATTATACCCTGGGTGAAAACTGGTTAATGGGAGCAACAGTCAAATCTTGGTCAACTATTTCATGCCTTACATTGTGATGAGAAATTATCCCATTCATGCAATACGTGAACTGGCAACCTAAAGTGTCATTATCTTCCTGCATCCTTATAAACAAACTGCAAGCCCTAGCCAGTCAATGCTACCTGGATACAGGATGATTGTTCTGGAGACATGGATTGCCCTTCAGCACAGAAAGGCGAACAAAAATATTACAGTCACACATTTGTATTGTTAGACAAAACATAGGAGCAGCCACTTTTTAAATTTTTTAGAGATAAAATATTATTAGGTTAACCTCCTACACAACTCACTTTAGTTTCAAAATTATTTATGATCACATTAAATATATGCTCCTGGATTACTACTGGCTATCAATTTTTAAGGTTTTAGGATTATCTGTGCAGTCTGTTCCATAAATCTGCAAAAATACGTACCAATTTTGATACTAGCTGTGGAGTACAGTAGGGACTTTCTTTCACTGTTCTGTAAGGACAGCTTCTAGTGTATTCATGCACATTAGCAGATTCTTGCCATGCAATTAGTCACCAATCCACATTTGTATATCCCCTTTTACCCCTCTGATTGTACTTTGGCTAAATAAGAGATACAAACTTCAAAGTAAGTAAAAAAATGTTTATTATGCCACCATTTCAATGCATATTACACAGGTTTTGATCTTCAAAATACCCTAGAAACTGAAAAAATTGAAGAATTTAGATAACAGAAATCCTTCTGCAAAATTCAGACTAAACACATGCGAAAGACATACTTTTCTCAAAACACAATTCTGAACAAAGCACCAACTACACAAATATGCAGAATGGTACAACACTTTAAAACTTCACCAAAATATTCTCCATAAAAGGTGTAAAAGTCACCTAATTCACTAGGCACCATTCAACTGAACAAAAATAACAAGTATGCAATCACACTGCGGTGTTTGCAGCTATAAAGTCTTCATTTTCTCACTTCAATAGCGACCTGCAATGCCGAAAGAAAGAAGCCAGTTAGAATTTTGAATCTCTGCAAACCTGTCAAAAGACATTGTTATAAACTATACTATTTGGAGAAATAATACAGAATACTATTGGACACTATTGGAGGCATTTTCCCCTTATGCATAGATTCAGATTTCTTTTCCTATTTGCAAAATGTGCTAATAAAGGGGAAGTCACAATTTGTCAATTTACCCATAAATTGCTGTGCAATTTCCCACTATTTTGTAAATGTTTTGGTAATTTAGAGAATGTGTGTGCATAAATGATACAATGCAAGCAGACTTTGAACCATGCCTACATATTCAAAAGCAAAATGGGTTTATGCACTTTTAACTTAGTCCTTCAATCCAATAACAGTATTAATTTCTATTTGGATCAAAAGGGTCTCTTTAAAATATTACTTTTTAATGAAGTTAATGACTAATTTTAAAATGAATCTAAATTTAACCCAGAAAACAGACCTTGTTGGTGTGTTATTCCAACATATTCTATTTATTGAGATAACATTTGTATCAAGAATATAGGTCCAAAATTTTCACAAAGTCACCTAGGAACCCTTGAGGAACAAGAATAAGTACAAGTACACATGCATATATACCAATGGGGTTCATGGTAAAAGCTAATTAATTTAATAGTTAAAATATTTTCTTTCCAAAACAATGTTTTGGTATCAAAGTGAAGACAATTGAGAATAGGAGGTTCAGTTTAAAGTCAGACAAATACTTGGCAGTATTTGTGCTTTTTTTAAGTAAAAAACACAACTATTATTTTTTTTAATAACAGGACCAGGAAAAAAATATACTTACTAAAAATATTAGATTACCACACTGTCCACTGAAGGAGAAATGCAAAGTTTTCCCCCAATTATGTTATGAGGATTTGTTCTGCAAAAAACAGCCTCCAACTAGTAAAACTACTGCTTTATTTCATTTGGATACAACTGAATTAATTCAAACCTCTGATAAACATTATTTTCGTTAACTGAAGATAATGAGATAATGAAATGAACAGTGGACAAATGAGTTTAGTGAACCAGTATTCTAGAAATACTTTGCAAAACATGTTAGGGCAACACTGCTTATCAAAAGATTAAAGCAGGTAGACTTCCGATTTGCGTCGCAGTGAGACAGGACGCAGGAAGGCAGAGCCCTGCCTTCCGCGCCTGATTTCGCCCTGCTGGGGGCCCTAAAAAAGGCCTAAAATCGCCCGGAAGAGGAGGGGTGCCTTGTTTATTATGGAGAGATGGCGGTCTTTCCGTTCGATACAAGCAAACCCCTCCAAACTGGCAGGGGAAAGACCGGCTACATTCCTGTGGCCAGCCATTATCTGCTGACAACCAAAGAAGAAAAAAGCACTACTCAATACATCGTAAACAGCATGTTTGGAACTGGGTGAGAATATTGATCTTTTCTTTACTATTTTACAACTGAATTTCCTGGGAAAGGTTCCCAAGAAGCTAAAAACCTCCATGGGGGACAGAAACATATAATATTGAAGTGGAAGTAACATAAAGCTAGTTTTAATAATTTTGAGAACTGAGATAATTGTTAAGATTTTCTTTGAAAAAAAAAACCACATTGAGGTGAAATATAAGAAATCAATCTTTTGTTTTAAGAGTGAGAAATGGACTTTGAATGACATCTAGTGGTGGATTTGTGCATAGCACTATAATTTGCCTCCTGGCTGCTTGGTGATTCCTAGCTTGGGAGAATAGCTGGCAATAAAGGAAAATATTTTGGCATGCTTATTATCCTGACCTTCTTGGATTATAAATACCTACTGAGCTTGGACTTTTAACTCCAAGAGCTAGTGGGAGAGAAAGAAAAATTGGACCTTGGACTATGCCTGGCTGGGAGAGACTTTTGAGCTGTTTTCAGAGAGGTTGAACATTTTGAACACTTCGAACATTGTGGATTACTTTGCCTGATTGACAATTTTTGGATATTGAGACAAAGGATTACTATAAAATATTGCTTTCAGAACTGAACCTATATACTTTGGAGTCTATTGGATTTTAAAGGATACATATAAAGACTTTGATCTACTCTTACTGAGTCTGGTGATACTAAAGGATCTTCAGGAATGATGCCTCAAGAAAAAACAAACACCTTTCAGAAAGAAATATATTCTATGCTACAACTAATTCACCAAACAATTGTTGAATGCAAAGAGGACATAAAAAGAAATCATAATGAGACTAAAAACAATTTAGACAATATAAACAAGCAAATCTCCAAATTAAATCTACAACTAGAAAGTTCCCAGAAAACGACTAATAATCCAGAAATCAGAAGATGAAACGGAGGAAATGGATTTAAAGATGGAAGAAATAAAAGAAGGGAAATATAAACGACTATATACAAACAAAATACTGCAAGACTTAGCTATAACAATAAAAATTCAAAGACCTTTTACCCCTTAGCTCTGTAAAATATATCTGATGGCAAGGAAGATTTTAAAAAAGCGATTATAGAGCTGTTAAGGGAAATGTCACAACTTTGGAGACAGGGAATGAAAAGAGACATGGAGGGAGAAAGGAACTGGGAGTTGTTTAAAGAATACAAATGGGCGGAATTCCCCCCCCCCAAAATACCCTACTTAAATTGTCTTCCTCATGCCAAGCAATTTTTACAAAAATAGAAAGAAAATTCCTGGGCGATCTAATTGCCCTGGCTTGGAAAACAACTTGGCAAAGAAAGAAAACTAGAGTCACATTTAAAAAACAGAAGATTTGACCTTTTAGAGTTGGGGCATTATACATTTAAATACTTATTTGAATAAGATTAAAAGAACGGATGACCCTTAGATATAATTAGATTTTTATAATGAAAGATATGATTTAGAATTAAGATAGCATTTTTTTCTTTTTCTTTTATATGGGAAATATGGATAAGAGGATTGATTTGAATAAAACTTTTAGCTATATAAATGTAATTAATATTGAGAAAAATCATAACTGATAAAGTTATTTCAAATACTGATGGGAAATCAAACCTTAACAAGAGCACGAAAAACAGGATATGGATTAATAGTTTAATTCTTTGCTTGTAATACTATTCTTTGTAAAGCATAACTTTCAAATGTTTTGCACAGCTCTTAGTTCAAAGAGTTTATTATAGGTTTATAGCAAAATATTTATATACTGCTATGGTCCACATTAACTCTACTGGCCTGTAATGGCAAAATTTTATTCAGCTGAATGTGTTACTTACGAGGTGAGTAGGATCGAGACCGGGAACGGGATCTATAACCCCCTCGGCTATAATATGGAGATGGTGATCTTCTCCTGCACAAAAAATGTGACAGTGATGATGTGCATATGGATATACACACTAACTTGCACTGCAACCAATAACCTTGGTAGCTACACATATCAAGGATAGTACACAAGAATACTGAATCATCATGGATCCTTCAAATCTATAGTTTGTGTACTATTAAAACTCTAATGATTTTTAACTGAGTGAAATGGTACATCATAGGGCAACAATTTTTGAACCCAGGTATCTCAAATGTTTAATTTACAGAATGCACCCAAAGTCTGGGACCCATGATTTCCTGAGGTAATGAAATTTGGAAAAGTTGTGACTGCTCCAGTACTGGCTGCTGCTGTCATGTGTTGTCCATTTTCAATGTTCCATGACAGTTTCCCAGCCAGTTTCACAATCCTTTGCTCCCTCTCCCACCTAGCAGCAGCCATTTAGCCCCTCCTAAGGAAGGAAATCGGATTTCCAATGCTCCCTGCCAGATTTCCACAAAGAAACTCAATAGAATAGCTATCGGGAAGCTGAAAGTCGCTCCTGCTCCACTGCTTTTTTGTGCACCCTTGGTCATTCTTTTTCTGTTTAGGTAAGAAAATACATTCTGGAAAGATAACCCAAAGGGGCTGTTATTATTAAATGCCACTATTTTTACAATCTGCTTAATAATATTGTGCAGTAGACATCAAATCAGGTAAGCCAGGAAGAAAGTTAGAAGGTTAACCTTAGAGCTAGTTTTTAGTCCAAGCAGTAATGTTATTGCTACTGCATCTGAATTAATGTTACTTGAGTAACATATAAATGAACTACAACTGGAAATTAGAAATGATAAGATTGCTCAATATAATACATTTTAATTTTAAATGTGGCAGAATTGTGTTTTGTACTATAATATGTAATAATGATCTGCCTCCACTTCTTAATATAGCTAGATCAAAATATTTATTTGGAAAATAGGTAAAACAGTCCTCCACCAATGTTGGCTTTGAGGATACCCCTCCATATAGATTTTTACCACTGTCCAAAAGAGATTCCCATTTCACCATTGCTTGCATGTACATACCTGTACATCTGATCCCTATCTTGGGCAGCTCGCCATCCTCCTCCACCTCCACCTCCTCTGTGAAAGAGTAGCAGAATATTTTAAAAAACATTTGTTAAAACAACAGCATCAGAAACAACTCATAACCTGATCTTCCATGAAACTGCCAAGTCTCCTTTTAAAAGCCCTGGCCATAGTATTTTAAGGGGAGAAAAACTCTGCTCTATTTAATTTTTCTACACCATGCCTGATTTTACTAGTAATCCTCACTTAACTGTTCATCCAGAGACCATTCAAAGTTAAAATGGCATGAATAAATAGTGGTTACAGCTGGTCCTTGAAGTTACGGCTTTGCACAGCAACCCCATGATTGTGATCAAAATCTGAGTGCTTGGCAGCCTGCCTACATTTATGACTGCACTACACACTTCAACACTCCCACCTACCCCCCTCCCCCATCTCTGCCCTTTTGGTCTCTCTGCACTTCATTCCACCTACATCTATTTTCCTCAGCTGATTCGCCATCTCCTTCCTCTCATTGCTGACAAGGCAGTTGTTGGTCTCTTGTGACAGGAGAGGAGAGGTGTGAGGTTCCCCCTAACAACTGCAACCAGGATTAATAGAACTGCCATTGCTAAGCGGTGCAATCACCTAATGACTGGTTCAGTTAGCTACAAAAATTCCAATCCTGATTATGGTTGTTACGTGAAAACTACCTATATTCACTTTGTGTCTGAGTTGCCTTTTTTCTAAGCTAAAGAATCCCAAACATTATAGCCTTTTCTTATAAAAATTATGTTGGAGCATTCTATTATTTGGACATATTTAGACTTGCAACTTATTTTTGAATACTCATTAATATATAGCTGAAAAATTCAGTCATAGTATCCAGGAGCTGGCTTTTATCAAAACCCTTGCAAACAGAAAATCAATTCTGTTTAGATTTATAGGGCTGTTCATTTCAAGCACCACGGAAAGCTTACAATATTAAAAAAGATAAAAGCATATAGAAAAAAAGTATTTCCATGGCAATAACTACTGTTTTAGTGTGACTATTCTATCTGTCTGAACATAAGCGATAGTTTGGTATACACACCCTCACACAATAACCAAATATAAGCAATACTTTTATATTCAGACAATCAATTGTTCGTGGGTTATCAGTACAAATGATAAATAAGCAGTTTTAAGCACTGTTTAGTCTTGGTTCAGGCTGGGGCACACTAGAAGATGGTACTGTAGATGACTTAGCATGGAGCTATGCAAACCATCCTGGTTCTCCTAGATTTCTAGGCAATAGAAATCTTGGAATTGGGAGACACTGTAGTGGTTTTTCTCCTTCTGTGTCTAGTTTTCAGTCATGTGTTGAGTGGGAGAAACCTAGCCCTAAGGCCCTGCACATGGGGTGCCTTAAGGCTTGGTCTCCCACTGTTCTCTTTTAACATTTACATGGAACTACTGGGTAAGATCATTCGACAGCACGGGGTTATACATCTCCAGCTCTGGCTGGACTATTGTGGTGGTGAGTAGTGTCCAAAAGTTATGAGGGTCTGAATGGGTTCAATCCTAGCAACTTGAAGTGGCTTTAGATATTTGACCCCCTGCGATCTGCTGCTGTGTTATATTTGACTCTTGACAGTGTAGCACACCTCTGAACAGAGTTGGCAATTTGGTGTACTTGTGAATTTACTGCTTCTACCTGTGAAGCAGGGTGTAGCCATGGTTAGGAGGCTTTTTTCACAGATTCGCTTTGGACACCAATCACATCCATTCCTGGATCAGAAGGTCTTGGCCACTCATACCTTTGTCACTTCCCAGCTGGACTATTGAATCATTGGCCTTGAAAGCAACCCAAAAGTTACAATTGGTCCAGAGTGAGGTGGTACATGCTGCACTGTATGTTCCAAGGTTTGCCCATAATAGACTGCCACTGCCTAGGCTGCACTAATTCCCAGGTTTTTTTCAGGTGCAATTCAAGGTGACAGCTACCACCTTTAAAGTCCTACATGTCATGGAGTCAGGCTGATTAGAGTGAGCAAGTTTTAGGTTCCTTCTCTTAAATATTGCCATTTACTGGTATCTAGGAACTGTGCCTTTTTTCCACAGTAACCCCACTTTGTGAAACTTTCTTCCCCCAAGATCTGGCAGGCTCCCACCTTCTTACCCTTCTAGAAGGCTCTTCTCCCCATGTGCTGGAATAGTGTGAATTTGAAGCCTGGAAATGTTGGAAGAGGGTTTTTCTTGTATTGTTCTTTTTTTTTTTTTTACTGCTATTGAGTCACCCAGAACTGTGTTTCATAAGTTGGGCAGCCATATAAATAAACTACAGTTACGAAAGAAGAATATGCAATTTTATCAAGAAAACAATTATACAGATTTGGGGAGATTGCTGGTACTGTTAAGAAAAAAAAGATGGAGAGGATGATAGAAAGGGGGGGGGAGGGGATGAGATAAACAGGCAGACAGGCTCACCTGTATGATCTACTGTAATAGTCACGGTCATCATAGCCTCTATCATAACCTCTGTCATAATAGTCTCTCCGTCGGGAACTACCACTAAATGAGAAGTATATATATAATATTAGAAAGACAAATGGACATATATATATATATATATACACACACACACACACACACACATATATGAATGAAAGTAAAAAGCATTAAATGTTTCCCATTTTTCTATCAAATACTGCTTAAATAATATAGTATATATTAAAAATATAACAACATATAAAATACTTCAATACCAGAAAAATTTGTTAAACCAGTTATATCAAATTTTACATTATGAAGGCAATTATATTACTTGCAGTCACATCTTATCTGCTAACTTTCTTTTTTTCCCTAGATCATTGTTATATTTCTAGATGAGAATGATTTTAAAGCTTTTTGCGGGTCACACAATGCGCTAAATACATAATGAAACAACTGCTATGTGTACTATGCTATTAATGTGGCTTAAGAAATCACATTAATTCTTCCTACTCAATGCCGTATTTGCAGACTGATATGCCCTCAACCTTAAGTTTTAAAAATATGAGATTGTCAATGAGAATCAGTTGGGGAAAGATATATTACAGACAGTCCTTGACTTAAGACTGGTTGCTTAGCAACTTTTCGAAGTTACGATGAATTTACCTCAGGGTTACTTACAACCCAGATTCAAAGTTCTAGTGGTTGGGTCATGTGACCAAATTTCAGTTGTTTGGCAATCAGGTCGCATTGATGACTATTTGCAGTGTCCTGCAGTCACATCACTTGTTTTACAATCATTTTGCCAAAAAGCTGGCATATACTTCCAGTTTTTGGCAAACCTGATCCCATATTGAACCATTGGTTTGCTTAATGACTGTGGCGGTCGCTTTACGATGGTGCAAAAAAGATTGTAAATCAGGTTGGTTATATGACTGCCCTATTTTATGATAATCACAACTTATGATCGGCTTCATTATGGCCGTCAGTCGAAGACTACTGTTACTGCAGCCAAAACAGAATGTTCTATGTGTCTCATATTCACATTTAAAACATAGAAAGCTACAATATTGCTCAATAAAAACTAGGGCTGTGCGCTGATTCAGGTTTAAAGAACACAATGTAACTTGGAACATATCTAGGCAGTCCATGTAGAAACAGTCAGAAATATATCTTTTTCTGTGCTAACATGATTACTCATGTGCATTCCTGAAAGAGATTCATGTATTGGAGGCATCTAATAATTTTCTCTTCAAATACAGTTCTGAGTCAGCCTTATGATTGACTGGCCTGCAGCTGCATGTTGCCTAATCTGCCATGGATAAATCCATCCATAGCTTGTTTATCATGCTGTAGAAACCAATACCTTTTTCATTTCTGATTTGCTAAATTAATCCTTGGTAGAACAGCTTATGGTTTGTTAGTTGTATCCATTCATAAATCAGGTGTAAGTAGAACAACATACAACAGCATTCTGCTTGTCAGTTGTAGGAAAATATTACAGCTTGATATGTTGTAAAACTATAAAGATTTTTTTTTTTTAAAAAAAGGTAAAGGTTTCCGCTGTCCAGTCATGTCTGACTCTAGGTGGTGGTGCTCATCTCCGTTTTCTAGCTGAGAGAGCCAGTGTTGTCTGAAAAGGCTTCTGTGGTCATGTGGCCAGCATGACTATATGCCAAGGTGCAAGGAACACTGTTACCTTCCCACTAAACTGATACTTATTTATCTACTTGCATTTGCATGCTTTTGAACGGCCAGTCGAACAGAAGCTAGGGCAAGAATGAGACCTCATCCCGTCGCACGGTACTTTGGGTCTCACACTATTAACTGTCTGGTGGCTATGCCCAGCATCTTGAGCCCTAGGCCACCTGAGCCCCTTTCACACAGACTATGAAATCCGGATGGCAAAAAAGAATGAGACCTGTTTTGCAATATAATATCTTGTTTTTTACCAATTGATTCTTTCCTTCATGCCTCCCATATAATCTTTTTAAGGCTGAAAGACTTGACAGAGGCAGTGAGGTTTGGAGCATTGTCCTATAAGTAAGGACTTAGTATCACCACAACACATAGCATTGTGTAAAAAGATTCAAATGTAAAATATTTTATATCTGAAAAATATATGTGTGTGCATGTCTATGTCTGCAATGTGCCCATACACAATCATTCTCATATTTCAAATACCCATGATAATGATTTCCTACTTATGGAAAATCAATGCCCATGGGATCACCATTCTCAGGACTCTTAGCAGAGACTGTAATCCAGTGTCTAGAAGCTATAGCACTCCCACACACAGCCAAAAGTATGGATTTGGTATGTAGATGATACCTTTGTCATAATGAAAGCTAGAGAGGACACTTGAAATAGTCAACATCTTCAAAGGAGTAACATTCACTGGAGGAAAAAAACAATAACATACTGGCCATCAGCAGTGGAAATGGCAGCAAACTGAAAAACAGCCAAACTAATAACCAAACAAGTAACAATTCAACCGCCCACAAGAGGTGCTATCTAAGAACATTATTCAGACAAGCACAAATGCACTGAAGCAACCCAGTACAATTTCCAACAAAATGGATAACTAAGCAAATTTATCAAAGAGTGCCTGACCACTCAACCCACTACAACACAACCAACATAAGCTATGAAAAAGACAACACTGCCATTCATCAAAAACATCTCAGAAACAATCAACACACTATTACAACCACACAGAATCATGGTAGCACATAAACCAATGAAAGCCTTCAATACATCTTAAGTAAACCAAAAGATCCAGTAGCCCAAGGGGGGAAAAACTGGAGTCATCAATAATATAGTGTAAAGACTGCAACGGCCACTATATAGTCAGACAAGCAGAGCACATCCATGAATATCAACTAGCCTGAACATATGATGAAAAGTCCTTAATTTCACAAAACATGAAGAGACATAACCACGGTTTCAATTAGGAAACTGAGCTACTTAGATCAAGTTAAATCCAAAAAGTGCTAGGGAATTCCCAGAGGCTTGGCACTCAGAAAAATCAGCCAATCAATAACACAAAATTATAAATAACATTGACATTCTATTCAAAAGTAAATAAAAAAACTAAAAAGGAAACAAAAAGCCCAGAACACCTCCTCGCCTGCAATCAACATGCAGATAAATCAGGGATTAGCACCAAACAATCAAGCAGTAACCAATAGCCTAGTCAAGGAAATACCAAGGAGAAAATACCCTCACCAAAAGCTACTGTATGTAAAAGTGGTCAAAGTGCCCCACTCCCTTTTAGCACTGAAGATGGTTATGAATCATGTGAAAATAATCAACCTAGCTCAGAGAGCACAAGGACTCCATTGTATTTTCTAAAACAGTTCTGCAAAAAATGCAAAATAACTTATGTTTAATCATTATTTTAAAAAAGTTTAACTGATTTCATAATTCTAGATTTTGTATCAAATTTGAATATCTGGTACAGAATGTTGGGTTCTATATTCAAAACTGCCCATGTATAACATTAAACATGGAATTAATGTTGGAAACCTTGACCCAATGAATTAAGATACAAAAACTTACTAAGTAGGTCTCCCCATGTAAATTCCAGGAGTAGGTGTGTGGGGCCTTTTTGTTATTGAGAAATCAACTCTGATTCTTCTCCCATCAAGCTCCATTCCATTGGCTCTTTCTTTTGCCTAAATGAGGATTAAAAATAGATTGCAGAATAAATTAACTTACGGTAATCACAAGTAGATATAAATGTAATAGCTGGAGTGGAAAGCCTATCAGAGTAGCTTTAACAATGTTGTAATACCACCCATAGTATCTACTTGAAAAAAGTGCCATAACTTATACAATTTATTTGATGAATTTATTCATCATAGCCTGGGTCTTATTTTCATAGAAGTTGTGATTTGTCTGTCATGAAAGCAGGCTAAGATTATGTTTGATGTAAGAATAAAACATTTTGTAATACACAAAATTATTTGTGGCACAACTGAACAAAACAGGATAGAATCAAATAAGAGTACAAATCCCTACAACTACTATTAAATTACTGAGATTACCTGACCAATAATCTTCTCTCATTAACTTATTTCACAGAGATAAGAATAGAGAATTATGTGGCTCTTTAGAGAAATGTCATAATAAAGGTAACTTTATTCTTTCTCTATTCTCTGTAACAATTCAAATACCAGAGACAATTAAATATGCACTGAAATTACTTCAAATCATAAAATTCAGTGGACAACTGCACTGTCTTAAGGTAAAATGAGGGAGTAACAGACATGGGCCATTTAATTTAATGGAGGACAAATAGAATATAAATATAGTATGTACTGGTATGTGTAAAAAAATGCAAAAAGGAAAATCTGCGTGAACAAAATTCTTGATGCTTGTAGCATACAAACTTCAGTTGTATTCTCTTTTAAAAGTATATGTAGCTATAACATGAATCTATGTTCAGGAAATATATTCCTTTTTTATTCTGGAAAACATCTGTTTATACAACTTTAATTAGCATAATTTTACACACATTAATATAATTCAATATAAAGACAATTCCTTACCTCCTTAGCATCATCAACACTTTCAAAATAAACAAAAGCAAATCCTCTAGAACGCCGAGACTGTTGGTCATATACAATAGAAACATCAGCAATTGGACCATATTTGGAGAATACTTCTCTCAGATCTCTTTCTGTTGTATATAGGCTTAATCCAAATACTCCAAGACAACAGTTTGGGTCTGGATTTGCCTGTATAAAAAAGAAAAGAAAAAAGAAAAAAATTCTCATAAGAACTCAATGTCCTATAAAAGTAGCAAAAGCTTTTCAGGTACAATATAAAATATTATCTATTTGATATTAAATAATTAACTGCCTTTTCTAGAGTAAAAAAGGCAAACAGAGAGTAGAACACTGTCCAAATCTCCAGAATTTTCTGATGTAGGCTCATTAATATGCAAACTAAATTTAGAATACACTAACAAGTACCCGTAATTATTGGGAACTTGTGATTTCTCATGCTTAACATGGTTCACTTTTGTATTACTAGAGCATGTTTCTTTTGATATTTGGACATTAACAAACTTCCTTTTTTCATGATACATTTGCTCACACATGAGATCTCTTCATCCATGAAGGATTTAAATAAGTGTTTGTTAATTAACAGGGACACTTTTGGATACATAATACAGAAACATGTTTGCACTGAATAAAGCAATAGTACATGTCTCTTTAGCTCAGAGAAGGGATTTTAAACTAAAGGTCCAAAGACACTTGTGATTAGATTTTAGAGTGTCCATGGACCTGTATGAGAAAAAAAATACAATTTTATTTTCAATAACCTATAGCTGAAATGAATCATATTTTATCAATTTAACAAATTAAGAAACACATATATCACTTTTTTAAAAAAAATTGATAACTGTATTTGAGTACAGGTAGTCTTTGTTTAGCAATCTTTGCAGGCACAGTGTTGACAAAAAAGTACAACCAATCCTTCGTTTATGACTGTTGCAGTTTTGTACAGATAGTCTTGACTTATGACAATTAGCACAAGAAATGTATTGCTAAGTGATATGTCATTAAGTAAACTGTGCCTGATTTTACAAATTTTTCACCAACGTTGTTACGTGAATCACCATGGTCATTAAACAATTCATGCTTCCTCCACAGACTTTGCTTGTTGGAAGCTCCCCCGAAAAGTAATCAATGATAATCACTTGACCCCAGGATCCTGCAACTGCCATAAATACATGCCAGGTGCCAAGTGCCTAAAGTTTGATGGTGATCGTACGTGCAAGGATTTGGCAGCAAATAATTTTTTTCAAAATCAATGTAACTTTGAATAATTGATAATTGAATGATGATAAATCTAAGACAAGTTGTAAGGCAAAGGAAAGCTGAAGATCACAAGCACAGTCTTACAACTGTTTTGCTTAATGACCATCCCAATTGTGATTGCTAAATGAGGACTATCTGTATAAATAGTTTTCCCTATAATACAATCTACAACCATGTATCTTATATTATGCATTTAAATAAATTTTCTTAAAAGAGCTCTATAGGTTTCAACAGATTCTCAAAGGGATCCATTGCCCAAAGAACTTAAAAATCTCTGAATTAGAGGATTTTGTGCAATAGTTTTCTTACTATATTTCTACTGAAATTCTTCATGACCTCTGATTAGTCAGTGGAGAAAGTATAATTTGACACATTCATTATAAACTACATTTGTATTGGTCTTTTAACAAACATAGGTTTGTTTATACAAGACATTTTTGTTAGTACATGAAATTTGGATAGAAGTGAATGTGTTTTTTTTTGCAGTGAATCATTAAAATCACTACAATATATAACTATGATCATGTTTTCCATCTTAAAATATATTAAACTATATAATCTATACTCATTAAGAGTTAAAAATATCTTAGCAAACTTTAAAGCAATCTGAAAGATGTAAATTAAGACATAATAACACAAATCATTAGTATACAATATCTATTTTAAATAAAAATTACTAAATACAGTTAGCATCAATGCAACTTAACAATTACATTAGCATTATTTACAATACAATTATAACTTTATAAGATTTCTGGGTAATTTGAAAACTTTAGAACCTCCAAAGACACACACAGCTGAATTATCTCTGGTCAACTGCTGCCATCCCAGCCTTACTCTGTTGCCAACATGACGCCGACGAGTAGACATAGGAGAATGGCTGTGACTATGTCGGCGACGATAGTCGCGGCTATAAGATCTGCTTCTTGATCTTCTGTGGGATCGAGAACGTGAACGTGATCTTGTATAATGTCTGCGAGAACTTCTCCTTGATCTGGATCTATAAAGCATGAAAATTAAAAATGTCATTGTGAACGATAAGCACACATCTTACATCTTATTAATAGCAGACTTATAAAATTGCTACTATATTAGAACTAAAATGTACAACCTCTATACGTATGCAATGCTCCTATCAAAGAATGGAGACTGTAAGCATCTTCCTGGAATTGGTGGAACCAACATTTTCAACTGACTCAGGAAGAATATTTTTTGGAATTAAAAGGCCAAAAAACTGAGTTCACAACATTTCTAGTTACATAATCCTCTGGGAGTTGCTCCCAAAAAAGGATGGGAGCAAAGGGCTAACAGGCACAATAAAAGCTATTCAGGTCATACTGGCTAATTCTGAAATAGATTTTACGTCGTACCTGAAGATTAATAAGGAAGAAATGAACCAGTGCACAAAACATTTCAAGTACAAAATCAAGAATTCAAATGTTCCAAGTTCACAACAAAAATCCAATGTTTGAGTTTCTAACTCAAAGTCAGTTATAGTAGGGCACTCAAATTGCTTAAAGTTTTGATCCACTGCAATCTGGGACATTTGATTAGTCCAAGCTCAGGGTATTTTTCTCATTCTGTGCACACCTTTAGTAACATCAATACTGCAACCAAGGTGGTGGTCCTGTGTTGCCTTCAACCATACTTCTTATGGAAAGGAAACCTGGAGCATGGACTTTTTTTTGAAGAACTCAGTAGGAAAAGTATATATCAGAAACATATCTGAATTAAAGCATGTTTCTGGTGTAAGTGAATCCAAGTGAGGCATCAGGAATTTCAAAGCAAAAATATACAAAGGCAGATTTTTTTTTATTCATTTCCTTGTTGACATAATATTCTACTATTGGTAGGTTAACTTCATGGACAATTCTGGAATCCATTTCTCTGAGTGGAATGTACATTTGTGTACATATATACATACATGCATGTTTTTTACATATGCTGCCAGATATTCTTTAAATCTAGAGATACTAAAATATTAAACTTTAACCTTTGTGTACAACTAATCCTCAAGTTATGACTGCAACTGAAGCAGGACTGCCAACATTAAGTAATGCAGTTGTGTGAGATCATGTCTTACGACTGCATCGCTTAGTAAAGCAATCGAGATTGTTGTTATAACTCAAGATGTGCGAGTCACTAAGGTGAAAATGGAGAGAGTAAGGCAAGGAGCACGGGATGCCACTGTGGGATGGAGAGGTCCTGGAGGTTTTTATTTCCCAATAGTTAAATCAGAAGGTTCTTTCATTTAGTGTGGATCTTAGGATAGGGGTCTCCAACCCTTGGGCTATGGACTGGTACCAGTCCATGGCCTGTTAGGAACATGGGTTGCGCAAGCGAAGCTTCATCTGCACATGCACAAGATCTAGGTTGTGAACACCACCCCCCGAAGACAACCTTTCTTCTGAAACTGGTTCCTGGTGCCAGAAAGGTTGGGGACCGCTGATGCTGTGGTGTATGCAAGTACAAGCAGACTAGAGAAAGTGTGTGCAGGTGAAGGTGCATCTGAGTGAACAGGGGAAGGAGGACATGGAATAAGCAGGTCAGGAGGGAGACTTACCTGGGCAATGTGATCTTCCTTGCTAGATTCCCCACTGACTTTGCTTGTGGGAAGCCAGCAGGAAAGGTCACTAATGGTGATCAGGTGACCATGGGTTGCTGTAATCAGTTGTAAGTATGAGTTGGTTACCAAATACCGGAATTTTGTTCATGTGACCATGTGGACATGGCAATAATCGGAACTTCAAGGACCAGTTGTATGTTCTTTCATTCAGCATCATCGTAACTTCAAATGGTTGCCAAATGAATGGCCATAATTTGAGAACTACCTGTAATGAACTCTAGAGTCCAGTTATATTAAGATCCAGCTACGTTATTTATTTGCCTAGCAAAATTTTAATCACCCATTGTCTCAATCAAGACAAGCCATATTATCCTTATGTACAATACAGCAATTAAACTCACTAGGGAACCCATAGTAACTAAACAAGATTTAAGTAACAATTGAGAATTAATGACTGGGGGACCATCTGAAAATTTTAGCACTAAATTCCAAGATCACTAGAATTAAAAACAAGCTTGCAAACATACATCTCATAAGGAAATAATTGCAAATCACTCATGTTAGCACTGCCAAGAAAACTACATGAATACAGTCACTAAGCTCAATGCAAGAGCATCTTACCTGTATTTAGACAGCCAATTAACATTTGAGATAAATTTAACAAATATACTTCACATAAGCTTACCGAGATTCAGATCTCGATCTAGATTTTGACCTAGATCTCCTTGAACCCTCCTTGGATCTGGACCTAGCAGGGGAGTGCCTTGGAGACTTGCCAGAACCATGAGCACTTCCACTTCTGGAAGCAGAACGGGACTCCTGTGTATAGAAAATGCATAATTTAGTTTAAGTTCACTGTCTTTAGTATTTTAGTCTAAAGAAGTTCTGGTGAAAAATAAAGTTCTTTGTCTCCATTATGTGTCCGGGCAGTTGCCACTAGAACTGCCTAGATTTAGGATTTTTTTTGCCTGTTAAGCACTTTTGTTTTAAAAAAAACCCTGCATGTTTTTTCTTCTATTAAACAAATAATGCATGCATGCATGTTTATCAAAATATACAGGGACACATAAACAGACTAGTAATTACTTAGCGTAGTGCTTTCAGATTCCAGATTACTTCTTATCTTAACTTCATTTTTATTTCTTTTCTTCATTCTTCCGTTTCAAATTCTGACTTCTTTCATCTTCCCCACTTCACACAAATTGCTCAATATTCTATAAGTGGGACTTCTGGTCTGATAATTAGCATGCATTCACTTTCTTTTTTTTCAAATTTCAGCTTCACTTATTCCTGAGCTTCAAATAATTCTCATTTATAAAACTTGTCAAATGGCGACTTCCGCATTTTCCTTCTTCAACATTAACCTTAATAAAAAAAGAACAGGATGAAGAATATTTAAAACTCCAGGATAGATATGTAGTGTCAAAACTGAAACTAGAAAAAATGCTATGTGTTTGCACGGCTTTTAATTAGTATGCAGTTTTGTTCTAGTACTGTGATGCAGGTTTATGATTGTATTTTTTTAGAAAAATGTCAATTCAATTGATAATGATTGACCAGCTACAAATTTTCTTATTAGGCCTATTTTAGATGTCCAAATAGCTGAGGACTTTTTCATATTTAACATTTAGAAATTAGTAATGTATTTCAAAATCACGTATTTACATAATTCCACTCAACTGAGCTATTTTTAATAGAGATAGAGTATATGTATAAACTTAAGAACCTTATTTCTCAATAGCATATGCTTTCATTTCTTCAGCAATTATGGAGAATTCTATCATAGGTAGGAGAGCGGTCTTAATCTATGACAGCATTAAAAAAAACCAGTAAGCCCCTAGCAGCACCTTTTTGACTAAAAAAGAATCACTGAAAAGCATATGCTTGTGTGAGCTTTTATGAAATGCAGCTGATGGACTGAGACATATAAAGCTTATTATAAAAGCTTTATAACATTTTCTTAAGTCAGTAAAGTGCTGTCAGACTTCTGATATGTCACAATGAAAATTTTATGCTAAAAATTAATCATGACAACAGAAAATACATTTGTCTTAAACAATATATTTTCCATATTATTCATATTTTAAAATTTGGTAGCTTTTATGTTAAATAATTAATACATATTATCTTAGAACAAATAATATCTATCTAGTTCCTACAATATTTGCAACGACAATACAAAAATACTATAATACAACTGTTGCTGTACCATATACAAAATACAAATGTAACATCACAGGAACTCTTAGGACAATTCAATCAGGACATTATCATGTTATAAAACTATGTGCGTTCTCATGCAACATTTCAATTTTATCACTCATTCAGCACTGACAATGGCTAAAACTACAACTTATTACTGCTAAAGGCAAGTTCATAGATACACAGTCTCACCTGAACTTCTTGGTATATCTCTTTCTTCAACACCCCAGACCCCATGAAAATAGAAAGAAACCCCAACTCATAAACCTTTGGTACATAATGCTTATTTGAAAAATGTGACCTGACAAAGTCTTCACATTAGAGCTGGAACAAATATTTTTTTAAAAAAAATAGGATCTACCTATTTACAACATTTGTATAAGTTTTTCATTTAAAAAAGAATCCTGAAATCTCAAAGCTTTTGTCTTTAAAAAAATGTACAATATATAGTTTAAATGAAGTTCAATATTTCATGTATTTTCTAAACAATGGTGCAAGATTTTGTAGCAAACTACATTTACAATTACAGCAAGTATTATTTATACATTTTCATTACAGGGCCATATTTTTTTTCATAATGTTGGGGTTTTGTTTTATCACAAATGACTGCAAAATAGCCCTATATAATATTTACTATATCCAGCAGTCATGACAGATTGAGAATGTAGTTATGGGAATGGCACACAAAAATAATTCAACTAAACTGGAAAGTTACTGAGCAAAATAAGAGTTTATTTCCATGGAATAAAAATGGAAAATCTGTTAAGTTATTAACATATGTGTTAGAGAATAAATGAATCATTGTTTGTTTAGACAGAGTATGCTACTTACTTTTCACACAATTACATTCCAGTAACTAGTAGCCTGAGCTTCCCTCCAAATATGGAGTATTTAATGTTTTGTACTATAGTGTCATATAAGCTGCATGAACTGAAATCATGGACATAATTTATACAGGTAGTCCTTGGGATACAAGAGGTCACTTAACGACTAAAGTTATGACAGATGCCCCCAAACTACATACAAACCTGTTTCAATTATGAAGATACAGCGGCCCTGCAGTCATTCACCCTTATGACCCCACCATTGGGACACTGAAGCACACCTCCACCCCATCCTGCCCTGATGTGACCCACAGCCCTTGGGCCTGTTGCCCATGCCTCTGCTGGAAGCAACTGCTGTTTCCCACATGCTGACAATCCCTTGTGGCCTTTGAAGCTTTCCCATAGCCTAGCACAGTGGTGGCGAACCTTTTAGAGACCGAGTGCCCAAACTGCAACCCAAAACCCACTTATGCATCGTCGAGTGCCGGGTGGGTGTGGCCCATTGGGTGGGCGTGGCTGCGGTGGTAACGGCAGACTGGATGGGACTAAAAAGTTCAATCAATCAATTCCAACTTTGCAAGATCTTTTTTTTCCCGCGAGAAGTTAAAATTGACTGATTGAACCGTTTTTTTTTTTTTGCACACGGCGGCGGAGGCCTAAAGCGAAAAGGTTTTATAAAACCCAGCTGAAGGCCTAAGACGGGCGACAGTGCGCGTGCCCACAGAGAGGGCTCTGAGTGCCACCTCTGGCACCCGTGTCATAGGTTCGCCACCACTGGCCTAGCAAAAGCCATGAGGATTTGCAGTTTCTCAACAGCTAGCTAGGAGAGGGTTTGCCATCTCTTAACAGGCAGCTGATCAGCCTAGAAAGCTACAAAAGGTTAGAAAACCGGTCTTTGTTTTGTCCCAGAAAAGCAAGAGCATCTTGGTAGGTGGAAATGCAATGGCAGAACCAAGGAAGAAAGGCAGGCCCAGAATTCTCCTTCCACAGTTTCTCACTGGCAAGACAGACAGCTATGAAGTGTGCATATGTGGGAATCAGTAGGAGGCATTGGGGAAGAACAAGTTCCTTTTCTCTGGGTCCTTTCTCCTTCCCTTCTGGAAGCAAGTGCCATTTTGATAGGCCCACAATTCATTATGGGTACTCTGAAAATGGCATTTGCTTCCAGGCTTTAGCTGTGCAGTCTAGGGACAAGGAGGGACAGAACAGCTTGCTCTCGTTCCCAATGCAACAGAGTTTCCAAAAGGTCTATGTCAGGGGTAGGCAACCTTGGCTCTTTTATGACTCGTGGACTTCAACTCCCAGAATTTCTGAGCCAGTTGAAGTCCAAGAGTCATAAAAGAGCCAAGGTTGCCTACCCCTGGTCTATGTTAAAAGGTGAGCGATCAGCAGGGCATGTGGGACCCCAAGGGACAGGAAGCAAAGCAAAGAATATCTCAGGGGGCAGGCCTTGAGCAGTCTGAGGCAGGTGGACTAGGCCAGAGGTTTTCAACCAGTGGTACAGGTACCACCTGTGGTACATTGGCACCTGGCAGGTGGTACGCGACCATCCTAGAAAAGTGGTAGCGGGGGAGGGGAATGAGAGCGTCGCTGGGTGGGCAGGCAGGTGTCTTGCTCTGCTGTGCCATTGTAACTTCGAACAGTCACTAAGCGAACTGTTGTAAGTTGAGGACTACCAGTACTTCATCACTTTTTTCTTTCTTTTTGGTCATCAAGTTTTTGACACCTTGCTAGGCAACTGGTGGTACTCGGATATTGCCATATCCTAAAAATGGTACAATGGGTGAAAAGGTTGGACTAGGCCTCCCAGGATTACCCTTACTCCTGAGGTACCCCATGCTCCATTTAACAATCCACAGGTTCATTTAATGATTGCACTGGGCAGGGAAGGGATGGCTGGTTGTAATTTGATTCAGTTCATTTAACGTTTGTCCCAAACTTACAACTATAATGAGCAGGATCCATTACGGTTATAACTTGAGGATTACCTATATTTAGCTGCAGGCAACTATACAATTCCAAATGTTATAATTAAGCTTGTTTTAGGAAAAAAATGAATTAGATACTACGTTCAGCTTGACACTGAAATTATATATCAAATATATATCTCATGGGAAATGTAATATAAGTCCTAAATTGGGATCTAGGACTCAGATTCAGAATGACTTAATTCACTATATGCACCCTGTAGCCAAAAAGACCTTTTTCAGCTTTGGCTGGTGCACTCAGTTGTGGCCATTTCTCAAAAAGGAGGCCCTGAATATAAATATTTGTGGTATTGATACCCATTGATCGAATTACTATGATTTGTTCTATAAAGGGTTGCCCTAGAAGACTTCTAAAAGACTTCAGATGATGCAGAATGCAACTGCCTATGAGGTAATGGCCCAGACATTTTACTGTCACATTACCCCATTAGGGGATTTGCATTGTGATAATATGTAAGTACAAATAAAATGTCAGATTCACATGCATTTTCTATTTGGATGGAAGAATGGTATTATATACAAATCAAGAAACCAAGCTTTTAAAAATGCTAGTTTCTCCTTAAGCAAGCTGCTTTTAAAGCATAATTTGGTATCTTAAAAAAGAATGCTAGTTGATTTCCTAGGTTTTTAAAAGTGAAAAGTTCTGCTTGCAGTCATCCATATAGCTTAGTGCTAGAAGACAGTACTTACTGGAACCAATAAACTATTAGCCTTGTTCCCAAACATGGCTAATATTGGAGATAGTTTACGGAAAAGCAAGATTTACACAGAAGCAGTTTTGCAACAGCATTCATAATGTTTGACTTTTGAAAAGTCTAAAAATGTTCACTGATCAAAAAGATTACCTATTTATGCTACATGAGAGCCAACAAATGCATTCCACATAAAAATAATCTGCTTTTAAAACACATTCCCTCTTTCGTTTTGGCAGCAAAAGCTTTCTAGAAACCAGTAAAGCGTGTTCCTCTAGAATCTTAATGGTTTTCAAGCTTCATGCAGATTTTCTTCCACCAATGTGATTCCCAAGTCAGAACAATATCATTGAGTAAAATATGAAAGATAAAACTCTGTATAATTTATGTTCAAAATATGTATGTCATTTATTCATTTTGCTATTTTATGAAAATCCACATGCAGAATAGCTAAGCACAACTAGTAATCAATTTTTAAAATGAAAAATACCGTGAGTTGGCTGCAGTAAGAAATCCCAAATAATTCATGGTATACACATCTCAAAAACCAAGATCATGGTCGTCAGCAAACAACCCGTTAATTTACCACCAATAAATTGGGAAGGAATACCATTAGAAAAAGTTGAAAGGATCACACACCTCGGTTCTAATTTACATGAAAGCTGGGACATGACCACTGAAGTAAAGACAAGGATAGAGAAAGCTTGAACAGCATTCTTCAAAATGAAAAAGGTCTTCTGCAGTCACGACATAAGCCTAAGATTGAAAATCAGGCTTGTCAGATGTTATTATTTTTTCTATCCTGCTCTATGGAGTAGAGCAGTGATGGCGAACCTTACTTTATTAAATCTGGGAAGAGATCAGTAATTTCATAATATACTGTAGTGTGATTGCTTCCTACATTAGGGAAGTCCTGAGCAGAGAGATAATTATATAACTTTGTTTTGAAATTCAGACTATAAGCACTTCAACATTTTTTTTAGTCTGCTGTCTCAAGGAGTGTTAAAGATTTAAAAATATTTTGAGGAAAAGCTCAAGCTATATTAAATTTTCAGTGATAAGTTTACAAACTTTTAAATTCTGATTACATAAAAAGAACATGTGAACCCCTCATCCTTCTGTCTTCACAGATCTGGCACATCCCTTTCAGTTTAACTCCCACACTGAGTTCATGACTTCATAGTTTTATCCCATCTATCCAGTTTCTATGCTTTCATTTCCACATTACTCCTTTCCCCAACATTTATCTAGGCTCTTGCTATACTAATCTCTACCTTGCAGTTAACTGCACCCACAGCTAGCAGCATGTTCAGCAATTTTCTCCAGGAGATAAAACCTTCCCATTATGCATTTCTTTGTCTTGTCTCCATTTATTTAAGAGTGTTTACCATGCACTGTTGCTCTCCAGAATATTCGCAGACCCATTTTGAATATATTGACAAAGATATCCTCCTTTCCAGCTACATTGAATGGGGTTGTTTTTTTTAAAAAAAAAGCCAGAATTATTTTTCTGTGAAGCAAATCTGAATTAGAAATATTTTTCCAAAAGATAATCCTCATACAACTATGCAACTAAGTTTTAAAAAATCCACAGAATTTAGTGTAGAATTATCTTTGGAGGCTGCTCTGATAGTATAAAATACATTTCAATCATTCAGCCTAAAGTCATAAATTGTGAGTCAAACTGCAATTAATTTGCAAACTTAATAAATTAACTTAATGAAGAATTGAATATATATTTCTTAAGGACAGCAAACCTTTTCTTTATTTCACTGCATGTTACTAATTAATTGTGCCAAAGGTGCTTTCCAAAAGACAACTGTACTTTCTTGGGTTTTTTCTTTAAAACATTTCACTTCTCATCCAAGAAGCTTCTTCAGTTCTAAATGAGAAGTGAAATGTTTTCAAGAAAAAACCCCCAAGCTAGTTCATCTGCCTTTTGAAAACCACTTTTAGGACAACCATGATCTGGATGACTGAGAATCTCCATAGACATTACTACTTAATGTAACATCACTTAGCTGACTCTACTGTACAATATATGGGCTTAGAAGATCAATTAGTCCCTACCAGTAGGTGTGATGCTGGGGAAAAAATCTCAAGAGCAAAATTATGGAACAATTTATGCATTGTTGTGGAGAAAGCTATATTGATATGTCCACTTAACTCAAGTTTGGCTTCAGGATACCTTTGTCTACTTTCAACTTATTATTAATTAGCTTCCCAGGAAAGGAGTGTTTTTAAAAAAAGCAAGCAATTTTTTCTTACTCTATAGTTTGATCTACAGCAGTGACATCAATGCAAACTTAAAACTGTAGTGCTAAAACCATGCCTATTAGGAAAATCTACTGCAGCCAATTTTACACAGTAAAAGTAGTACTCATTTATAGGCATTTATCATAATATGTGCTAAATTATATTGTACTACTGAATGCAACAGTCATATAATATTTAGGATTCACAACTACAAACTACAATAATCCATAAATTAAATTTTAACGGATTAAGAATGATGGATACTATATATAAACATCATTTTCTTTGCCATTTCACCCCACTTTCTCAGTACAGAAAACAGAAATGAAAATGTGAAAAAAAACCGAGTGCCATTTTCTTACTCAATTTCTCTTTCTGAATCAGCAATCCAATTTGATTAAAAACATTAATATACCATGGCTGGATTAGAGAATTCCTAAACATGGACCTGAACAGATTAGTTGATTTGTATTTTCCAAAATTCCAGACTCCATTCTCTCTTCTTTTGCACAAAATCTATTTTTTTGTCATGCAATTTTCAGTTGTTAGAAAAGTTGCAAAATGACTTCTCCTTCTGTAATGTTGAATTAATGAAACCCTCTATAAAGCAGCAGCCTAATACATTAAACACCGTATCGCAATTGATGTGCAGCCTTTGCGCACACCTTTTTTTCTGCTTTGTGTTTCAGATTCAGCTATATTAAACCAATGCTTTTATTGCCAATTAGCAGATAAATCAATATTACACTGTTTGAGAAGCCAATATAGTTTGAAATAAAAATTTCAGCTTTTTAAATTATCTACTGCTTCGGCGAAGCCTCACTTATTCTGTGCCCTTCTATTCCACAAACACTAATAGGATATGTTACGTTTACATTCAAAGAACCCATATTGAAAGTTATTGTTCAATGTGTTTTTTAAGAAAACTGTGTGTGCTACAATACAGCTATGCTGGGGTTTTTGGTGACAAAAGCTTTTCCGTTAACAAATCAAATTATATAAGAATTCAGGGTGCACGTGTGCAAGAGCAAAAATTTCGAGCGAAGCTGAAACACATTAACACGAAACGGCGAAAAAGAATGAAATGTCTATCAGAGATGTCTGGATGCAAACACCGGGGATAGCGCTTTGCCATTTGCAAAGAAATCAGCTCTATCGCATTCCAGCGAGGAAAGGTTGCCAATCTTCCGCGGCCATTTTGTCCCCGCGGCGGCGCGTTCCTGCGGGTCAACTGCCCAAGATGGCGTCGGGAGAGGGGCTCACCATAGAGCTCCACGTCACAGCGCGCCCTCTCTACAGGAAACGATGGGCCATTTTCTCGCGCCAAATCAAGCCGATTCAGGCTAAGGGAGAGGACGTTAGGCCGGAGGATGGGGCCGTTTCCCCATTCAAGATCTTTCCCTCTTAGCTCCACGCCAGTCCCAGAGAAAAGGGAAGTCAAGATGCCTTTTCTTTAAAAGAAAAAAAAAACCGAAAATGCGTATTTTCTCTTTTCATTAAACAGGCTGCTTATGCCGCGCTCGCAAGCACTGTATATTACCCGCTCGCCGTAGTTCTGCTCCCCGCTGTCGCTCATTCTCCCGCTTAGGAGCCGTGGACGCCAACCGCGGTTTCTAACGCCAAACCGTCTCTTCGTTAGCCTTCTCCGCAGAGGAAATGACGGCGTTTCCAAAGCCCCGCCCTTAATGCTCGAGCGCCCACTGCCTCGCTCCTACTTCCTTTCTCTACGGTTCCAGCACCTCCCTTCCTTTCGGTGGGGGCCTCTACTCGTCTTGGCCCTGGGAGTCTTTTTAAAAAGAATTTGCCTACCATTCATTTATCATTGTAATCGGGTTAGAAATAGCTCCTTGTGCAGCCCATATGAATACTTTGGTGCTAAACCCGAGAATTACCTTTTATGGCAGGTAACCCTTCCAATTGTGGAAAAGGTTGGAGAAAGAAACAACGACTTCAACCCCAGAAGCTACACCGCCTCTTCCCATCCTCCCCATTCACAGGTTATTATTCCCAATTGTCCAATGAGAAGAATCCTGGAACTTGTTTTTAGTATTTGCTTTGGTTGATATATTTAATAGGATGTAATTTATTCAATTCATACCTGCTGCAGGGGAAGAGACTTTCAGGGATTCACAACATATCGACAATAAATACAATAATACAGTAAAACGTTCACTGTAATCAGTAGAACTAACAACAAATCACACAGATAAAATGAAGACAAGCAGAGCTTAACATACAATTAGAAAATAAAATAGATGACGTGACTACATACCTCAACTATTGGCTACAATAATGCTGTTTTTTTATATTTTGCAGAAAGCAACTGGGAAGCTGATCAAATTTCTAGGGAGAGACTTTCAGAGCACAGAGGCAGCAATAAAAAAAAAAATAGTACTGTAGCCCTCCAGCCACCTCACTTTGCAGAAGTGGGAGGCCATTAGGAGATTTTCTCATGATTTACAAATTGAAACTAGATACAACAGTCTTAGAAATGTCTTGGTGTCAAGTCATATAGGGCTTTTAAGATAAATTTGTGCTAAAATGTGCTAAAAGGGCCATTATGGTGTAATAGTTAAGATGCCAGTCTAGAGCAGCAGCACAGGAAGCCAGTGCAGGTTCTGTCCCAGATAATGCATGTTGCATGTTCTTATTGACCTGTACCAATCAATAAATCAATGCTGCATTCTGGATCAGATATTAAAAGAACTGAGTCTTTCATAGAATTCAAGTGTGCATAGTGGATAGGTCTTCTGGAACGGTTGTAGTTTGTGAGTGGTCTATAGAGGCAGCCGTATGTCAAGTACTTTGCAGTACAGTAGTCTAACCAGGTAGTGATGAGAACACAATTTGCTGTTACTGGGTCCTTTTACTCCAGGGAAATTCACAATTGGCATACAACTAAAGTGGACTATAGACCTTTCTGGCCATGCCTTCCAAGTGCTGTTGAAACGAGCTATGAGTTCAGAAGCAACCCCAAATTAAAGACCCAGATTTTTTCATGCATAGTGTCCATCCAAGGATCACATTGGTACTGATAGAGAACCCCAATGTAGCACCTTTGTCTTACTTGGGGTTTAGCTTCAACCTGTTGTCTCCAATCCACATCCTTAAGCTTGCAAGCATTCGATCAAGGATTTTTTCAAAAGTGATTTGCATTGCCTCTTTCATAGGACTCATAGAAGATGAGTAGCCTAAGGTCATCTGATTTTGTTTCTAAGGAAGGACTAGAATTCACAGTCCCACAGTTTCTAGCCTGATGCCTTAATCACTACACCAAACTGAGTCTCCCAGAACCATTATCAGCCTTTAAATCCCAGTAGAGAAGCCACTGTACAAAAGGCAATGGGAATACCCAAGATATATTTTTGTAAAAAGGGAGAGAATGAAAATTATTCACTGATATAATAATACATTTTATTGTTTGCATATTAATATTTACAACTTAATGTCAAAGCAATCTCTCCCCAAAGTTACTAAGGGGAAAAACTTTTCAAAATAAAAATCCCTTTATTAAGGTTGCCATGAATCTATTCAGTCAGACATATTTCTAGATATACTGTACAAGGTTTAGGATTAAACTGAGAATGTATAAAAGAAAAATTCAGGAATATGGCATAGTTTCAGTATTTAGTGAGAGAGATGGGGGGGGGAAGCGCAAGTGCTTCTCTCTGTCTCTGTCTCTGCAAATGGCAGAGGAGGCTGGGAGCTGCAGGAGAAGGCTCAAAGAGCCACATGCGGCTCCGGAGCCGCGAGTTGCTGACCCGTGGTCTAGGCGCTTCTTAAAAATCTCCAGTGATGGAGCATTCATGATTTCTGGAGGCAGAAATCTGCTTAATCTGGTTAATTGTCCTCACTGAAGTTTCTCCTTAATTTCAGATTGCTTCTCTCTTTGATTAATTTCCAACCACTGTTTCTCGTCCTTCCCTCTAGTGCTTTGGAGAATAAGTTGACCCCCTATTCTTGTGACAGCCCCTCAAATACTGGAATACTGCTATCATGTCTCCCCTATTTCTTCTTTTCTTTAGACTAGTCAAACCAAGTCCTGCAGCCGTTCTTCGTATGTTTTAGTCTTCAGGCCTTTGATCATCTTAGTTGCTCTTCTCTGAATTTTGTCCAAACTCTCAACATCTTTTTTGTGATATGGTGATCAAAATTGGCTGCAGTATTCCAGGTCTGGTCTTACTAGGGTTTTTATAAAGTGGTACTAATACTTCACGTGATCTTGATTCTATGCCTCTGTTTATACAACCCAGGATTGTATTAGCTTTTTTGGTTGCTGCTGCACACTGCTGGGTCATAGTCAAGTGATCATCCACTAGGACTCCAAGATCCCTCTCACAGTTACTGTTTTTGAGCCAGGTCTTGCCCAATCTGTACTTGTACCTTTGATTTTTCCTGCCTAAATGTAAAACTTTGCTTTTCTCCACATTGAAACTCATTGGATAGGGCCCATTGTTCAAGTTTGTCAAGATCTTTTTGGATCCTGAGTTTGTCTTTTAGTGGCAAGAGGGTCTGATTCTTTCAAAGCAGGCTTTCAGTGTATCAACTCTCAGTGAGCTGATCTATGGGACTGAAGAATTGCTGGAAGAGAGCAATCTCTCCCTTCTCCTGTTCAAAACCAAGGTCCAAGATCTTGAACCTGGGATAGTGTATTTTTTAGCTGCCAGTTCTCTGAACCTATGAAGATGAGATCAGGGAAGTGCCCCCCCCCCAAAAAAGAGCCTGATCCCCTCTTGTAAGTATACTATTATGTCTCATGGGAATGACAACAGAAGTGAGGATAGAAACAGCTTTTTGCCAGTTCTGCAATCCTGGGAATCTTTACACACAGACACACAATGTACATGTGTGTGTGTGTCTATTACACACACATGGAAAATAAATAATTTATGTGAACAGCAGAGGGCAATGTTTCTCATTTTTTCTTAATCTTATAAATAAACCTTTTGTTTACTTATCTCTTTGTTGTTTCTCTTATGTAAATCTTCTTGTAGGTTCTTTTGATATAGAAATTGAAAAGAAATTCTCTGATCTGTATAGAAGGCCATTGTAAAATATCCATGACAGTCCTCTGCTAAAACATACGAACAGATGATTAGTGGATGATTAGTTCAACTTTTAAAGTACTCTTGCTGTTAAATGTTACTTGAATGCTAAAAAAAAGAAAAAGAAAAAAAGAATTCTATCTTTCTGTAATTAAAACTATTATTCTATGTCTTGTCCTTTTAGACAAAAAAAGAGACCTTGATTGCTTTCTCTATGACATTCTGTCAGGTACTTGATCTGCACAATATACTGTTATTATCTATAACTATATACATATTACATTAAAATTATTTGAAAACCAATTTGGTGCAACGGTTAAGGTATTAGGCTGGAAACCAGGTGACTGAGTTTTAGATTCACTTTAAGGACAAAGCCAGATGGGGAAACTTGAGCTATTTTTCAGCCCTAGGATGGGAAATAACTTTGTCAAGAAAACTGCAGGATCTTGTCCAGGCAATCTTTGAGAATCAGACATGGTTCGATGGAAAAAAAGAATTATTTGTGGATGAGGTGAGACAACAATATGCAGCAATATAAGTACACGATGTAATTAGCCTCATGTATCCCTGGTGTAAAAATGCATACCTGGGGTCCACATTTCTAATAAATTTTCTGATAAAATTTATAATATATTTCAGTGATTCTGTTCCATAATTCATACTGACTAACCATAATTTCACTTTAATGACATGTACATTTTCCTGTTGGTGAATTTCCAGTAGGTTCACACAGTGTACTAAATCAAAAAAGGGTTTGTTCATTGTTGGTTTAGCATGTTGTGCAAATGTATTGCATCTGGCTTGCAAAAATCCAGACATTCATTATATGGCAATAAAGAGCAACATACCTTCTATCTGCTTCCTTTAGTATCATCCAGATTTCTGCAGCCCAGATATAGTATGCCTACTGTTGTGCGAACTTAATCATTGTGATTTATATGGAAGAGGCGTGGTAGCACAGTGGTTAGAATGTAGTATTGCAGGCTGACTCTGCTCACTGCTAGGAGTTTGATCCTGACTGGCTCATGATTGACTTAGCCTTCCACAAGGCTGGTAAAAATGAGGACCCAGATTGTTGCGGGCAACATGCTGATTCTGTAAATTGCTAAGAAAGTGCTGTAAAGCACTATGAAGTGGTATACACTGTATAAGTCTAAGCGCTATTGCTATGTGAACCTATCAATAATATTTATTCAGTACAGCATTACTTAATAAATCATGATTTAGTGTGATGTATAAATACATTTCTTAGTTTTTCCAGAAGTAGAGTTGTCAGGTAGTGAAATACTGTCCAATTCATTGCATAAAGAAGCAGAGAATTTCCCTGCATGTTAAATTGTATTATGGTACGTATATTTTCAAATAAATACAATGTTAGTCTTTTGCACAAAAACGACCACAAATAAAAACAATCTCATTTCTCAATTTTGTGATACATAAGACTGATTTTATTACCATGCAGATTTTTATGAATCATATCCATTTCTTCAAATTAATGGAATAATTTTATAATTGCACATATTAGTAAGTGGGAAGATTTCTGTAATACTGAAAGTTGTGCCAAATAACACATGGTAATAAACTAAAATGACTGATTGTTAGAGTGAAAAGCAATCTTTATTTTTAGACTCTTGTGCTAAAGTATCAGAACAAAAATTTCATTAAAAGCAAGCTACTTGCTTTTAGTCGTAAGATTAGATTTCAAACCATGATAAATTTATAAGCCCATAGTAGTCTGCATCACCAAAGCCATATAGTGAAGTTCATGGCTGAATGAAGATTTCAGCCTAGCTCTTTTAATTGAACTTGAAAACCCTAGTCTGGCTGGGTTCATATATTTTCCTTGGTCATGTTTTGTTTAAGGACTGTTTGCTGAATAATCTGCAAGTGGAAGGGTTACACATTGTACCAAGCTGTAAATGGTTTATAAAGTGGTTAGATTCATAAAATGTACTACATCAGCCACAAAATACAAAATTATGGTTTGTGTCATATATGAACCACCCTTTGTACATACATATATACATACATACATACATACACATATGTATATTCAAAAACTAAAACACAGATCAGTGAGACTAAAAAATTTATTAAAAACTTAGCTTTCGTCAGCGTCTGCTAACATCGTCAGAGTTCTAGCCAGGATTGATAAATTTTTAGTCTCAGTGATCTCTGTTTTAGTTTTTGAATATGAATATACTTGAGAAAGTCATTTAACTCTGTGTCAAAACTATCTTGTGAATCCCTCAACCTGTAATGAGATCTCCTGTAATGCATCTCTTTAATTTAGTTGTTTTATTGGTTTTTACTAATGGTATTTAATACTGTTATTAACATCTTTTTAACAGTGTTTCTGACAAGGCAATCTGTTTAGGTACTTTTTTGTAAGCTGTCTTGACTGTTCTTTCTAAGTATGAAAGATCTAGTACAAAAATAAATAGGCAACATTGCTAAGAAACACTGAATGTAAACAACATTTCTGGACTTGTAGTGACATGTTTGAATGAGCCCGCTGTGATCACTCTTCCTTTATGGTTGGATAAATTTTAGCCATTCAGTTATTCAGTTATGTATTACACCAAGACAAAAGAATATGAAATACTTTCCTGTGAAGAATATGTGGAAAAATCAGAGGCATAAATCTAATGTAATCTCATAAACAACAGGAGCCCCTAGGCAGGGTCCCCAGAATATAATGAAAGCATCTGCAGTCTGCCATGTAATGGCATCACACATTAAATTAACTAAATCAAATTTAATTAAAAGAAAAATTTCAAATGATAGCTACTTGTTCAGGTTCCCTAATTGGTCAAGCAATTTGGACTCTGATTTACATCTTTGTATATTGAATTATATATCATTCTGGATTAGAATAGAATTAAATAGAATTAGAATTAAAGCATAAGTTGTAACTAAAGCTTGTCACACTTTCCTCCTATCTGATATCTCTTCCTGGTCATCAGATTCAGGCTTGCATGTAAATGAATCCCAGTTAATGTAACCTGATCAAGACAGATTTAATCTTATTCCTTCATGTGCCTTTAACTGTTTGGAAGCACCACTTATCTGGACAAAGCTTCCATTTGTTTGACTTTGTCAACTGTAACTTCACACACAATGAGCAAAATATGAATACATTATGTATATTTACACAGTAATGCATTTTAGGCTTCAGGTCAATACCAGGTGGATATATTTTTACAGTGTTCCTTCTATAGGTAAATGTGTGAAAAAGAACTTCCACATATTTCACAAAGAAAAGTTACGCTCCTGACAGAAATTAAGTGGACAAGGTACTGATTATCTTAATGTGCTTCTTCTGGAATTAACAGCAGAACCCTTTCTTGTATATTTTGTTGGGAACTGAACTTTATTTTCCTATTTTAAAGTATTTCAGGATTGTTAGCAGTATTTGTGAAACTCAAACAGATTATCATTAAGACTTAAACAAATAAACATGTGAAACAGATTTAACAACACAGGAAATAAGTTCTCAAGAGACCACTCAAAAATTTGATTTGAAACGAACATAATACTTTCAGTTATTTCTCTAGATAAAATATCCAAGACTATGTTTATTGGCTTGTAAAAATGGTACACAGTAGTACAGTTATGCAATTTGAATTTTTATGTTTTGGATAATATTGATATGGCCCTTACTGCAAGACATAACCACAGAGTGAAATTTTAGGGAACCATCAGTTGTGTTTCGGTTTTTTAATTTTAGTACACATCATAATATATAAGGACAAACCAGATCACCTAATGTATAATTCATGGCAATCAAGAGAAAGGGGTGTATGTGTCATTCACCTATCCATCTTGGATATATGAACTTGGTATATGCAACATTTTAGAATCACAGCTTCCTCTATTAATATATTGACTTCATCAATTCTGTCAGCTTCTAGATAATACGGACCAACTCCCAAACTTCTCAGCAACAGCAATGTATAAGAGATATCTCTTTCTACTGTTGCTTCTACCCTATTCAGTGATGACAGCAATCCAGGTGGGTGCAGAAGTCCTTCATTTGCTGTTACAGTACTGACTTCTTTCCTCCCATCTTTCAGGGCTGTCAGAACAAGGAAAATACTTTCCCTTTCTCCAATTTGAAGAATACAAGAGCACCTTAACTTCAGTAGCTAGTAATCAAGAGATATAAGCATCAACAGCATAAGTGAATCCCTATCTCCCTTTCTTTCTCTAAAAGCATTAACCCAGTATAATCAGAAAGAGTGCTATAGCATGAAAGATTATACATTTTAATAATATTTGTTAATCAGAAAAGTGTTATGAGTCTCTTTTTTTGCCACAATACACTAACATGGTTCTTCTCCTATAATAGTCCAATATGATGTGAATCTTTAAAATCCTAAAACTATCTGGGAGAGAAGATTTTTTTTGGCTGGGCATTGGAAAAAAATAATAGAGATACTAAGCAAGTCTTCTTAAGGATTCAATAGCTCAGTCACCTTATATTAGGCAGGGGTGTCAAATTGGCGGCCTATGGGCTGGTTGCATCATATGGATGCCATGCCCACCCCAGCTCTGGCAATACAAAAAAAGTCATGATACGTTGCGACACATCACGTGACATGGCGAGTTTGACACCTGTGCACTAGGAAATCTCTCCCATATCCATTAAGAAAAGCTTGGGTTGCCTCAAGAAAGGTGGGAGGTCTCTTCCTTTCCTCTCTCAACAATGCTGTAAACATTATTGTATGCTGCTAATCTTTGTGTCTTTATTTATTTTACAGGGTGCATTTATTTTTTGTAATAGCTTTTGTGGCTTCCAGGTTGAAAAACTATGATTTTGCAAATAATGATTTCAGGAACACTTATTTTATATCTGATATTTAGGACTAGCTGTATCAAACTCCTGGGGATTTAGATATGGTTTGGAGATACTTGTTAAGAATACCCTGGACTTAAAAAGAATAAGTTGTGGACCAAGTAAAGGATGACTGGTCCCTAAAGGTGATGATAAGTAAATCAGAAACCTCCATGTTTTTGGCATGTAAAGCAAGCAGACCATGGGCTAATAAAAATAATATTGGCAGATGTAAATGATAATTTGCAGGCTGATAAGAATTTAGGAGAAAAAATGTAAATAGACACCTGCAGACTCATCTATTAGCAGGGGAAAAAGTGCCACCTTCTCACCATTTCACAGTAGGCTGGAGGAAAGAAATTCGGAAGATTCTAAACTCCTGTTTTAGGAGATAAATTAGTATGAATGGGAAACAGTTTGTGGAAACCGTTGTAATCCTATCCTTTTCATTTTAATAAATCTTGTTAAGAAGATCCATGACTCATGCACGGAAAAGGATTACTTCTGATTTGAGTTTAAAAACACTTGTCTCAGGCCAAGGAAAGAAGATAATGGCAGATGGTTTGAATCAAATAGGTGTCCTGGGAAAACCTGAAGTTATTAGGTATGGAAGGTAAAGATTTTTACAAAGAGTTTTCAGAACTTAAATTGCTACTTAATATCTGTTTTATAATTTTTTATTCAGAGGAGCAGTTTAGGAAATATCCTCACAGTATAATTTATCCTTTATAAGACACATCTTCTTGTAACTGTATTCCACAATAAGGGAAATTAATTACCATGGTAACTCAGACTTCACAAGCTTTTCAACAAATGCATGCAAAGAAAACATCTATTTTTCTTCACTTTATCAAATGGAAGTACTGTACTATAATTTCACTGTTTCAGAAGCAAAAAAGGTTTAAAGCAATTTAGTCTAGTGATTAAGGTGTTGGCCTAGAAACCAGGAGATGCTGAGTTCTACTCCTGCCTTAGGCCTGAAAAATGGTTGGCTCAGCCCAATCCTTCTCACAGGGTTGTTGTGGGAAGAATAGGAGGAGGAAGGACTATTAATTGATTAACTTATAAAGTAATAAAGGTCAGATAACAATCTAATAAAGTTCTGTCTTAGGGGAGCTTACCTCAGGAAAATATCTTCCAGATATTTAGTATTACAACTGTTGTCAAATTGGGTAGGACAGTTACTAGAATGACATCATGTTGGGGATGCTATAGACCAGGCATATCAAACACGCAGCCCGCGGGCCGGATGTAACCTGTGCAATCCCCGCCCACCATGGCCCGGCAAGGGCAAAACAAATCCTGATATGTCATGATACGGCCCACAATGTGATCGGTTTTGATACCCCTGCTATAGACTCTCAGTCTCCAAAGTAATTAGTAGGGTACCAATAGTGTCAAAATGAGAGTAAAATATAGAATTATTTTATAGAATTCTTGAGATCCATGGGATATAGAGATTCTCAAGGCAATATATGCATTATGCTATTGGCAGAAAAAAAAATCTGGTAATTGCTAATGTCTGCATCTTTCATTTCAGGTTCATCACAGAACTTCCTTTCTCAGCAAACCCCAATAAACATGTCAGATATTAAGACATCACAAATAAATGAGGCTTCCATAACTGTCATTGAAACACATGGCATTATATTTAGAAATGCACAGTTCATACTTTAACTTCAACAACAGGTGAATTATATTGTTGAATTCTTTAAAGCCAGGAATGCTGATGTCTTTGAAAGGTTAAATACTGATTCATATGTTCCCTTCCATGTATTGATTGTTCTTTATATATGGGTAAATCAGTATCAGTGCTAGCATTTTGCAAAAAATGTCAGCTTCCAGTCTGTAAGTAAAAGGACTCATTATGTTTTCTAAAGTTTCAAGAAAAAGGTCCTAATATTCACAAATTTAAAACTCTATCTGTACTAAGATTTATGCTGCTTGGGCCAGCATTTCTTTTTCAAAGGGGTTCTCAAGAGACAAACCACACAGATCTATTCAAGCCTATTCCAGTTGCCTAACTTTCAATACAAATGTTTCAGGGTGTAATATGTAATGAGTAGGCTATTCCTCTGCTGCTCGTAGCTGATCAGAAAAGAACGTAGTAAACACATATTAATCCTTATTGCTTCTGCCATTGCCAGCTTGGTTAGAAAAGGGCAGATGAAAAGCTAGAATCTACTAAGGGAGAGAGAAACAGAGCCAGGAGATTCCTTGAATTAGCAATGGAATCTCTGTTTCAGTGTAAGCCTTTAAAAAAGCCAACAGGTCACCTCTTTTGGGAATTTGCTAAATAGATTGGCTTTGACTTCCTGATTTAGGACACAGCTAGCCTTGACCTGTTTTTGGAACCTCATTTGTGGCTATTGTGTAGAGCAGGGGTATTCAAACTTGGCCCTTTTATGACTTGTGGACTTCAACTCCCAGAATTCCTCAGCCAGGCATTAGAGTCATTAGTAAGATCCTTCCCTAGAGACCAAAGGCAACCACCAGCAGATTTGTGAAGGTATAAGCCTATTTAAAGTAGAAGTGGTTTGCTACTGAAGCCAGGACACTAGTAAATGCTCGTCAGCCCAATAATTTTATAGCTGAGTTTTTAAAATGGTTAGCATTCTTATTTTAAAGTAATGAAAACTAGTCAGATACTGGCATCTGGACCTCCTACTGACATAGCAACATCTGTTAAGTATTTACTCTTGAACAAAACAAGGATTTTTCACATTGTTTCTTCATTAGCTACTAAGAAATGGAGAGGATGTTAACCCAACTAAGTGCAAAAGGAATAGCAATAATTTTAGATGACTTGCAGTTAATGTACTACTGTATTAACCATTCCTACCCAATTGCAGAACACATAATTTTGCCTAGCTGCATTACAGCCATCAGTCTGCCCAGTGGCCTAAATTTATGCAAATCATACTGAGTGACCCTGGACTGGCTATGATTATTCAGAGGTATTTTATCTTTGAATTGTCACGAAGATAAATATCTGGGGGACAGTACCATTATATTCTCAGATTTTGCAGGAAGAATAAAACAATTACAGTTTTAAAAATATATTCCAATCATAACATATTTTGGCATGCATGGAAAGGAATCTGTAAAATAAGATAGGTGATGCTGAGGGTTAGTGATGAATGAGATGCTACGGGATAAGTGTTCTGGGAGAATTGCAAAGTTTTGTGGCTGTGATATTGACTGTCCTTGGGAGTCACTTAAATCAGCAAATTCACACAATGATGAAGAAAAATGACTTGCTGGCTTGACAGACTGCAGGGCAAATCAAAGTAGTCAAGAAGCCCAATCACAAAGATAGCAAGGGGGGGGGCTGAAGGAGCAGATCAGCCCATATTTATATGACAGTGCTTGAAATACAAAGAACAAGAAACAATGCTAGCACTGCCTGAACAGAAAGCAAAAGTCCTTTATTGTACACAGTACAGAACGTAATGCAGCTTTGCAGGAGATATATAAGCCCTGCTCAGGCAATAAACATTTCACATCAATCCTCAGATTAACTCTTTTTGTACTAGGTACTCCCAAACCAAATTAAAGAAATTGACAAACAAAAATAACACAGTTAATCCCATTGGTTTGGTTCAGCCCTGGGGCAGAATGGGGGACTGCAGCAGTTTGCTGCTTGCCACCCTGTGCTTTGTGACAGGCCACCTGATACATTCTGGGGAGAGTTGCTGAGTCGTTTATAAAGAGTTTTAAAAAAAAGGAAGTTAGTCAAAAAACCCCCAAGTTATCAAAGCAGAAAAAGGAATCCTATACAGCATTTACAATGAAACATGGAGCTGAGATGCATATTAGGCCAAGCACATTACTGGTACATGCCAGCAAGGCTCACAGGAAAGAGCAGAGGGGGGATTTCTGAAAGATCCAGAGAGGTTTTATAAATATATACATACATGTATGTATGTATACTGTACACACATACACTGAGTAACTGACTTTCTCCCCATTCTCTAAATTTTTACAAAAAAAGTTTTATTATTTCTTAAATCGCCATTCGGCAACAAATATCTGAAAGCGTAACGCAACTTAAGTGAAAAATACATCTGTGTACACATGCTTCATCTCTCTTACTTGCAAGTTCAGCAACAATTGGGAAAAAATAGTTCAGCAGCAGCCAGCCAGCAATAGCGAGGTAAATGCTACCAAGGATCAAAATTGCTATTTTGGGAAAGTTCAGTAACTGGAGTTGCCTTGTACGGCAGACATGCTGTGCTCTAGCAGATAAAAAGCCAAGCAACTCTCATTTGCTGTTGAGAAGGAACACATTTTGAATGCAGAGCAAGCTGTGTAAATGGTCCGGGGCAGCATCTAGTGCAGAGGCAGACGACAAAGCCGCATAGGGCAGGGCATGCATTTCAGCTACTTCCTCCCAAGCTGCAGCACCTTTAGTATAAATGCGGCCAGAAGCAAGAAACTGCCTTTGATTAGGGAGGGAAAAAGCCGAACCACCAAACATTTGGATTCAAAAGTTGCCCCTTAATCTTGGCAGTTTTGTGGCTAAGCCCCCTTTCCTGACTCTAAAAGCAAGCCATTCACATGCAGCCTTTTAACAGAGAGGGTGGCCTGCTAGATTCAAAAAAGTCTGTGTATTTTAAGTGCTGTCCTTTGGACTGCCTTTCTGAGATCAATAATAATAACCACAAAAGAAAAGGAGAAAGACAATCAGAAGAAAAGGTTTTTTCTCAGATTGAAGAGTCGCGCTGAGAACCTAGGGGAAGCGGCCGAGTTAACTCAGACAAGCCAGCCATTCCACACTAAGCCACCACCTCTTCCAAAAAGGCTTTCGTAGCACTGGCTCATTTTCTCTGCAAATTAGAGCCCTTTCCTTTATACAAGGTGGAGTACGAAAAAATTGATTGTTACATAGCATTTTTTCTTGACAATTTACTAATCACACAGTCCCTTGGGAGTCCTGCAAACATGTACATCACGCATGTTCCTAGCAGCAGGACTCGGAAACCGTGGCCTTTCCCCCTTGCTCCCCCAATGCCACCTGCCTAATATTTTCATGACTGCAGCCAAGGAATCAAGAATTGGATATCCTATTCACTAGTCATGTTATAGTCAGTTTTGAAGGATAGAGGGCCTCAAAGTAATTTATCTTCTTCTGATAATATCTGCAAGGAGCAGTTTTATGAACAGAAATTCTTTATAAAAGTAATTTGCCCTTATTTGTTGGAGCTGAAGCCTCCAATGTCACTTGCTGAGTAAGTCAGTAAGCAAAGGCCTCAGCATATGGGAGGCTGCTGCATCGGTCCAGGTCAAGGAGGTATGCGGAATTATCTTCAAAATGTGTCAGAGGTAAGGTGTCGTCTTCATTCACATGGCAGTCCGGTTCAGCTTTTAAAAATGGGCGTTGATTGTCAGGGAAGGCCATGGAAAAAAGGGCATCAGGATCACAAACAAACTTATAGACATACCGCTCTCCGGCCACCTGGAAAGAAAAGGAAGATCCTGTTAGAATACAGACAAAGAATGACAGAGGTGCAAAGTAACCAGCCTTGCTCAACTTCCTTCTATCCTTTCCTCCCAAATAAATGTAAGCTGCTTGTTTGGAATGACACCAAGGAACAGCATGCTGGCAGAGTTCATTCAGTCAGGCAAACAGAATAGGAGGAAAGCTAATCCTAAAAAAAAGGCCATATTTATGTCAAAAACTGTTTCCATGTAACCACACTGTTCTGACAGTGTGGATAAAAGACTTCTTTACCTTTTGCATGATGCCTTTTTCATAGTAATAACGAAGAGAACGACTGAGCTTGTCATAGTTCATAGCTGGTCGATTTTTCTGAATCCCCCATCGACGAGCTACCTAAAAAGGTGAAAAATGCAATTATGAAGCTGTTCAGAGTTTGCCAGTTCTAAGAATATCACTGAAAAGGGTTAACCATAGGGATGGGTGTCAAATGAAAAATGTATTTTGTTTAGAACCTGAAATGAACAGATTGTATCTTGGAAATTCTGCTAACTAAGACCTGTAGTCTGTGGTTCAACAGATCTAATCCAAAATATTTTGATTGTTCTCATTTTCAGCCAAGACAAAAACTGGAAGTTTTTGTGGGGTAATATGGAAAGATGTCTTCCTCTTCCCTCCATCCCTATATGATTTTTTTGACTAGTCTGTTTTCTGATCTTCTCAATACATGTTCCTAATTGGATCTTTGGTACCAAGTTTTTAAATAGAAAAAAATAGCATTGCCAGTAATACTAACATATTCCAAATTATTTTGAGAGAAAACACCAGTTCTTAGAAAATATCTGACATGAGAGTGATCACCCCAGCCCCTGATCTCTCAGTCACAGACTGAGAGAGTCATACAGGATTTGGGATTTTATAGGTACTTTACTCAAACCTGGAATATACATTTCTCACAGTATTGAATCAGGGAGCTACATGCAACCTGCCAAAGGTGCCCATATACAATTCTCAACTCACATCCAAGTTATGCCCTTAATTTTCCCACCTCACTCTAAATATATATTTCCCAACGTGATTGTGGGAGGAAGGTTTAACTTTCATATCATTCAATGTTGACTCCTTTTTGGGAGATATCAACTCCTCCTCTACATTTATATATTTTGCTTTACCAGCTATTTTTCAAACAAGATTAGTATTGCTAAATGGTGCACTTTATAACAAAGCACAAAGTGGTAAACACCTATAGATATTGCTAAAGTGAACTCAGCTTATTTCAGAGATGTAAAGTACCACATCTGCTCTTTTGAAACTTGCTTGTGGCTTCTGAAAAGTCACTGAGAACTATTCCAATATCGTTGGTCAAGTCATAGAGTATTGACCAAAAAGCCATTAGCATGACATCTTTATTGACTACATCTGAAACCACAGCTAGTCAGACATGATCAGGAAACATAACAGAAGAACAGAGAACCTAATGGGTTGCAACAACATTCTAATATAACTGTGCAGCAGTAATATAAAGGAGATTACTCATTTCAGCTCTTTGGGAGCAGGATCTGATGACATAATCTGGTTGCCAACCAACCTGCTGTTTCCCAGGGGATTTATGGAACCGACAATCAGTCAGCACTCAGAGAAGATTAATAGGATTTCCAAGCACTAAGTGCACTAAGGCAGCCTACGTTCACCTGAGGCATTGCAAAAGCCTAAACAAGCAATCTCAACCAAATACATAGAGTGTTTCCAGTGACCTTAACAGCTCTACAGATAATTATGTTCATGTGATGTACTGGTCAGATTATCTCTCTCCATCAGACCAAAGATAAAATGAAAGAAAATTCAAGAGTGAATCAAATACACATATTGTCATCAGAGAAAGCAGAATTTATTCATTGAATGTCCTACACTATTGCAGTTACTGTATACAGCAATTCATGTATCTCCCACAATACATTTCCTTATCTATTGAAACATTTCAAATAAGCCACAAGAAAAGGGACATTAGAAATGAGAGCTAGTTTGTATTTCACATCTCTTTCTCTGCCCCCATTCCAAACTTTGCTTTTGCTCATTCATATCGTGAAGGGGCAAATACAGTCAATAAATCTAGTAGCACTGCAGTATCAAAGCAAAGATAGACACATTGTAGCATACATCTGCTTTTTTAAGCTTAGAGATTTAAGATAAACTCTAAAGTTTCCAGGTCTGAAGTATGCTTGCTAAATTTTGCACGTTTACATAAAAGCTTTTTGCATTGCAGATGACATACACACTCAAGCACCCCTGTAGCAATTCTGACATGATCATGTTCCAGCACCAGACTCTGACAATTTAGATACTATCCATTTTAACAGTAATTTTATTAAAATGTATAATTACAACAAAAATACAAACAAAAAACTAAAAAGAAAAAATAGGTGCAGAAAAAAACTAAAAAAAAAAAGAAAAAAAATACTAAAGAATAGATGATGATGATGATGATGATGATGATGATGATGATAATAGTTGGAAGGGATCTTGGAGGTCATCTAGTTCAACCCTCTGCTCAGGTAGGAAACCCTATACCAGTGATGGTGAACCTTTTAGAGACTGAGTGCCCAAATTGCAACCCAAAACCCACTTAGGTATCATCGGGTGCTGGGTGGGCGTGGCCCACTGGGTGGGCGTGGCCGCGGTGGTAACAGCAGACTGGGTGGGACTAAAAAGTTCAATCAATCAATTCCAAGTTTACGAGATCTTTTTTTTCCCCATGAGAAGTTGAAACTGATTGATTGATTGAACCCTGTGGCGGAGGCCTAAAATGAAAAGGTTTTATAAAATCCAGCTGATGGCCTAGGACTGGGGCGACAGTGCGTGTGCCCCCAGAGAGAGCTCTGTGTGCCACCTGTGGCACGCGTGCCATAGGTTCGCCACCACGGCCCTATACCATTTCAGACAAATGGCTATCCAGTGTTTTCTTAAAAACTTCCAGTGTTAGAGCATTCACAGCTTCTGGAGGCAGGTTGTTCCACTGATTAATTGTTCTAAGTGTCAGGAAATTTCTCCTTATATAATTTTTCCCTTCATCACAACTAGTATAAACAGTTTTAATAACTTAGCACCTTCTCCTATAATATAACAAATGATGTATTATAGGGTTCATTGTTCAAAAATAGCCTTCAATATGTTCAGTGTTAAAAATATTTTGCTCCATTCTGTGAAAGTCAAATTTAAGTGTTCTTCTCTTTTAATTGTAATCTTTAGTTTCTCTTGTTCCCAACCTTCAAAGACCCATCCTATTGGTTTTTTTTTTAAAAAATCAGTTCAAAAGCATTTCTCCATGGGATAGATTCTTAGAATTAATTCCAAAACCTTATTTCAAATTTATCTGGACCTTGGTCTATTTGCAACTTTCTAAAATCCAAGTTTTAATCACCTTTTGCTATTTATTCTTTAAGTTAAATTTTTAAACCTGCAATTAAAATCTCCTTTATGAAGGATTGAAAGAAACTCACCCAGTGTTGTAAAATTTATCAATTCAAAGGATCCTAATAGCTGAACAACAGTTAACAAGCAATTTCCATAAGTGATTAGAAAAGGAACTATGCAAATTTAGTGCCCTTTCAAAGGTGCTGACTACAGTTTGAGCAAGAGGGTCCAGGACAATTTGTCACAGCAAACTCGCCACAGCCATTTCATCATAGCTATCCTGGCATGACCATCTTGCCATGGGACAACCCACGTGGGATCACTCAATGCGATGTTGTCCGCTACCGTTTCTTCTACATTATTTGTATTATTGTCAATGGAAATAATGTTGAAGAAACAGTGGCGGATAATATTTATCACATTGAGTTATCCCACGTGGACTCTCCTGTGGCAAGTTGTCCTTTGGTAAGTTAGCTGTGGCGAGTTGTCCTATTCCATGAGCAAGATGATAATTTCTTCACTTCCCAGAGATCTAAACCCACCAGGGACCATTAATGGTGTTTAATGGTATTCTTGTGGTATTACAAACACCTTATACAGAGGTTGCAGAAATATTTCAGAATTAATGCCATATGTAATATACATTTTGCTTGGTTCAACTGCAATTTTGTCTATTGAATGATATAATCATAATGGTGAGATAAGAGAAAAGTCTAAAACTGAAAGATAATTGAGCCAATTAAGAGAGAGAATTTCTACTGGCAAATATTCGGGGCACTGCAGCAACCAAATCAAGAGATTTTCTGCTCAATATATTCAGCAAAAGATGTGGAACTGACTAGCACCATATCCTCTATATTTGACTTAAGATATTTTGGAGAAGACTGAATAAGCAGAGTCACATGAAGACAGAAATGTCCTTATTTGCAACTTTTCATCCTGCTATTCCTGTGGAAACTATTCGTAATGAAACTGGCCATTTGAAAAATACTTCTGAGCTAACAGTTACAGATAAATCTACTTATGCAGGTTCAGTCTTATTGAGGTACTGCTAAGGTATTCCTTAGCAGTAAATAAAACACTCTGAGATACTGTAGGAATGCTAACAAAAGTTCTGTATTGTGGCAATGTGGAAAGAAACTATAAATTCTGTAATATGTAGAAACTATCTCCATATCTAATTACTTTTTATGTTTCAGTCAAATATAGCAGCCTTCCCCTGAAATGTTGAGAATACAACAGAATTGGCAAAAGGCTTTGCAATGTCCTTGGCTGAGATTCAACTTGGCCAACCTCTGATATTTGACTTATGATGGCTACAACAATAAAGGTGATATAGAGATTTCGTTTATTTGTTTTTACCTCTTCTGGCTCAATCAGCTTGAATTCCATGCCCCTTCCAGTCCAAGCAATGAAATGAGAATTGGCTGGGTCATCCAGGAGGGTGACAAGAAACTGCCACAATTGGAGAGACCCTCTTCTCTGATAAGGAGGCCCTTCCCGATATACAGTGGGTTCTTGCTTCACTTTACCTATTTGCAACAACACATATCAATTAGAATTAACAAGCTAGCATCTCCACCATTGGCTCATGAAGATTCAGGTACTTAAAACAATTTCAGTGTTTCTACAGAAAGCCAAATGTATGGCTGCAAAGCTGACTGGCAATGCCTTTTTTTTGTTGGCATATACTATAGTGAGGAGATGTCTGTTAGTATCTGAAGATGAAAATCTTTATGCAGCTGGTTAGCAGCACTTTTTCTGTGTGGTACATCATCAAAATAACAGAAAAGGCTTTAACACCAAGGTGTCCTGCCTTTCAGCAAATGTACCCATGATCTGTAGATTTGACATTCATAAAACAAATGGGATGTATACTAGCTAATATAATTCAATGGATTTAAGCAGCTCTAACAAATTTGAATAAATAATAACACCAATTCTGATTTTCAACTGCAGCTATAGCTCTCCACCACATAGAGTGCCTTTACCTTCCATTCTTTCTGGTACAACACAAGTGTCATCAAAGTACAGTTGGGCATCTTTCTCATACGAGAACCCTGGGAAAAGAGAAGACATATTCAACGGGTGCTGCTCTGCAATCTCTCCCTCCCTCCCCCACAAACACAGACAAACACGGAGTAAACTCTTCCATTAAGAATAGTTTGATAGATAGCATCGCTTTGCTTGTTGGCAGCAATAATATTCAGCTGTTCACTAAAACTGAAAGGTAAGGCCTTGAATTTATCTGCAAATATGCCAGCTGCTATTTTTGAATTCCTGTCCAGAGAGTTGGCTTGCACATAGCTGGATTCTCATGTTGGTGGCAAAATGAAAGTGTAGAAAAGCCAAAGTACTTCCAAATCAAGCAAGCTTACAGAACCTTGGGGCTAAAGTACTTCAAATAGAGTGCATCACCTACATAGATTCTGCCAGCTCCCAGTCTGCTATTTAGACTGGGAGGAACAAACAGTACAGTCCATTTCGGCACAGCCCACCAGTGTTATAAAACATATTTATGGCTTAACATTCCCCCAAATCTGTTCCACTAATTGAATTTACCTGACCTAAACAGTTTCAATTAAGCTATTCTAAAAAGAAGTAACCTTTGAAGTGCTCAGATTGCATTAAACTTGCCAAATATCTAAATTGTTAAAACTGAATCACTCCAAAACTATGTGCAGATTTCTGTGGAGTAACTTCTACATATTTCCTGTATGGCTGGCCCAATTATGAGTACTAAGACAACACTCTTTTTCTCCCCACACCCATCACTTCTCTTTATTTCTACATTTTCTACTCCACCTTTTATTTTTTTTAATAAAGTCAACATAAGAGACCCTCTTATGTAGTCTCTTATGGTGTGGACGATGCTGCAGAAAGAAAATGTTTTTTTAAAATTTTCTAAATTGCAGTTGCTTCTTTTACATGGCATTTCCCCCCCAATCTAAACTGGAATTTTATGCATTCAAATATTTGCCATGTGCTGTTTTTAATAATGTATAAATCACCAGAAATGAATTACAATTACAGTGACATATAAATATCATTTATTTATTAATTTGAACAATGCTATCGCCCTAAGACCAGGAACAGTTTTCTTCACTGAAAGCAGATCATGTAATATCTCTACTCAGAGTAAGCCTTAAAAGATTAACCACATTTGTCCACCAGTAACAATGCGTAACTAGAGGTGAGCAACATTCCCCATTTTCTTAGTATTTGTATAATTATTCCTTATCCTATATTACTCTGAACTGTGCTTTGTGAGCATATCAATGTGACTGCTTACCATCATGGTTGTTGGGAAAGTATCCCCCTCCTGTAGCATATGCCGATTGGCAGTTAGGCACTTCTAAAAAACAAACAAACACGTTGAAGTCCAAGTGAGTTCCAGACTAAATTATACACACTTCAATTCTTGTTCAAGTGAAGTAGTGAGCAAAAAAGGCTGCATATATAAAAACTATAAATCTAAGCATTTCTACTCTAGTTAGAGAAATAATATTAAACTTCATTGTCCAATTCCTAAGCATTTTTCTTAATATAGCTTTCATCCAAGAAAAAGATATCCAGTTCCTGTGAAAATATTGATGTGTATATTTACTTGAAAGAAAGCCCAGTAGAAAATTATATGGTGCATTTCAAATAAAAATGAATAGTAACAATTCTGAAAGATATGAGAATCAACCAAATTCCAACCCAAAGAAATGGAATGAGACAGTAGGATAGCCTGGCTTTCCAAGTTACATCAGGCAACCCATCTGCCCAAATTAGTACATGTTAGATTCTGGTGAACCTTCCCTTAGACATCATTCAGACTTGTATTTTTAAAATATTTTTTAAAACTTTGTGGCATCAGATATGTATTGAATTCAGCCATGTTTTGAAAAGATCTTTCTCTTACCATAGTATCTCCATTCCCACCCCCCAATATCACTTGTCAGCTGTAGAAGTACATGAAGATTCAAATTATTAATAATCTAATCAGACTAATTGGTTTGTTATATCATTTGGCTAACACATAGAATATCTGAGTGGCACTATGGCACAAATAGATGTTTGGAAGCAATTCCTGTAATTAATAACTCATATTTTCTCAACACCAATGATAATAAAATTCCCATAATCTCAATTTTCACTTAACATTCCTCAGATAAACAAAGTTGTAAAAAATATATCCAAACCAGAGATGTGAATATTTAATAGTGAAATCATGTTTCAACTTTCCATGCATGAACAAGAAAAACAAATGAAGCTGTTTTTATGCAGAATCAAACCATTGATTCATTTACTGTAATACTAGTTTACTTTAATCAGTATTGGCTTTTCAAGCTGAGATCTTTCCCATTGCCTTCTATCTGATCCTTTTAATTATAGATGCATGTTATGCATCTGAGGCATGCATTAAAAACTGGATTTCATTCTTTCCCTTAATACCTCCATATTCTCCGAGCATAAAAGTTTAGGCCTCTGATGAGAAGTATTTGACCTTCCTCCTTTGTGCTTATTTACCTACTGGGATATTGCAGTGAATCATGATGAATCAATGTCTAAATAGGGAATACCTTGGATCTGTGAACAATAAATAATACAGTCCCTTGAAAATCAGGTGTGTCATATTATTCCTGGAAGTGGTAATGCAATCTGCCTCCCTACTGCAGCTGTCTTTCCACAGAAGGCAAAGCCTCCTGCATCGCTTTTCAACAGCTTCCCTAGAAGAAGTATTTATGAACCTGCAGAATAGATTGGCAAACGGTATTCAAACTGCACATTTAACACAGGGGCTTCATGTTTTGCATTCCACCTGACAACACATGAGAAGCAGGGAAAGAAGATAAAAAAATCCTTTAACTTTAGATCTTCTGCCATCTGTTCCACTTAGCTTCTAAGAGTTCCTGGTATTTTTAGACCTAAGGAGATTTGTAGCAATGTAGTCAGCTTTGCATCAGGAACAGCTGCAACTAACACCTAATCAGAATTCCTTCCCCATCCCCTTGACCCAAGGTGAGTGGTTTAGGAGCAATCCAAAGTCCAATACAAGTTCAGAGATATTCTATGGCAGGGGTGTCAAACAGCCGGCCCGTGGGCCAGGTTTCATCATACCGGAGCTGCGCCCACCCCATTGCCGGCAATGGCGAAAAAGCTCCGATATGTTGCGTGACATCATGTGACGTCGCGGGTTTGACATGCCTGTTCTATGGCAAACAGAAGATGGAAGATCTTTTGCACACAAATGTGCAACATTGCCCGTCTCCTTTTCCTTCTTGGTAATGGCTTTTCAGAGTAAGTCCAAATCCTGCTACATCTGTTGAATGCCTCTTTTCACAAGATAGAAAAATATAATCTTATATTTCAACTAGGTTAAATGCTGCTACAAAAACCAGCTTTTCTTTTTTTCCACTTCACCAGAGGGATGGACCGAAACAGAAGGGGAAAAATCCAATTCAACAGATGGAAGAGAAGCAGGTACACTGGCTAGAACAAGTATGTTAGGATAACAACTGGTTTTTTTTCATAGTTCTCTATATTATTTATAAATATGAACAATAACTGGAGCTGGCAACTCAGTTGTTAAGCAAAGTGGTTACTAAGTGAAATCAAGACTATGCTTATGATCTTACTTCAGCTTTCCTTTGCTTTACAGATATGGAAAAGTTATAAATGCAAGAACTGGTTGCAAAGTTACTTTTTCATTACTATTGTAACTGTGAATGGTTGCTCAATGAGTCAGTCACTAAACAAAACTATCAATATCCCTGTTTTGCAAGAATGAGAGAAGGAGCAGCTACTATACTTTGAGCTCTGGCATGTGCCATTCATTTGGTGGAATGCAGGCAACAATATTGCCTTCTATATTAGAAATCTTTTTTCTATTATTGGGATAACCCTGAGGTTTGGCTGCAAAAGAATGTATATAAAAGAAATGAATATGGTGAAAGATGGAAATAATTAGTAAAAGGTATCAAGGTGATGAATACAGGATGGAACATTATTTTTGTGTAGTGTCAAAGGTGAATCTTGAGGAAAATAGAAAAGAAAGTGAAACACAGAAGAATAAAATCAATAACAACTGCAGGAAGAGAAGGTAATGCTGAAATAAATTTATCAAAAGCTAGAGTAATCTAACAGAATAAATAGAAAGTGGATGTAAGGCAAAAGGATGTGGAAGCTATTTTATACAAAATGAAAAAAAGTTTACAAAGTGCCACAGAAATGTGTAGAGCTATAATTATAGGAAGTATGAAAATGATTGCTTAATGATAAAATTAAAGATAATGTATAATTGTCTATATATAGAAATATGTAAGATGTCACCAGAGAGACCATGGAATGGCTAAGATGAAAAGAGACAAAACACAACAAAATAATTTTGATGGAATCTTTTTAAAAATTCTGTAGGTGGTTGAAGAGGGCTAAACAACGAGCCCTCAGCAGAGTGAATATCACTGAGAATAAAAGTGATGAAATGATTTGGGATGAATCTAAAGTGGGAGAATCCTGAAAGGAGCAATTTAGAGATTTGTTTTCAAGATAGCAATATCTTGAAAAGTAAAATAAAATTTATGCTATGTTAGTGTACAGGAAAAAAAACATTTTACATACCTGTAAACTACATGAATTTGTGTATTTTGGTAGAATGTTTACTAATGATGGAAAAAATGGAAATAGTTTTAAGATATGCAAATGCTGGTGGGAAATGGCGGTGGATCCATCAGAGGAAGAAAAATGGTCAATCCTTGTATTAATGGTGCAACATAGTTTATTTTAAACTCCATTAGCCAATTGCTGAACACCAGTGATAGAAGGATTGCTTCGTGTGCTACAGACTAAGGACAAGTCTCCTTCATGCAGCTTGGAGGAATTCAATTTTAATGCTCACCTGAATCAATGCAGTAGTCTCTGGGCTCTTGCTTGATTCCCATTGGAGTCTGGAATCCATGAGCTGGGGGGCCTGGAATACCTGGTACCCCATGATCATAGAGTGGGTCATGGTACTCTTGCTTAAATCCCTGAGGAGGATGGGCAGGAGGAGGGACAAGAGGCTCCGACATCTGCCGGTGGTAGACAGGGCGGTTGTCTCCGGAAAGCCCTGGCTGAGGATATGGGTGGCAAGGTTCAGACATCTGCCTCTGAAACCTTGATGAGAATGAAGAAGAGAGAGAAAGAATTATCATTACGGTTAACAGAATCCAGATCTATTAGAGTCTCACTTCTGATTTACGTAAGTTACCCACGGAAGAGTTTGATAGTGAGATGAGCAGCATCTAAACTGAATAAATAAAATCCTGATTAACATAGGTGCACAATGCAATTTCAGCTGAGGCCCTTCATAGCCTACTTTTAGTAACAAGAACCTGGTGCAATGTTGCAACAGCAGCTTGTTGTCTCTGAAAGAAAAAGTGTTATGGTAGATATAATGGTAACACGACCAAATGGAGGACATATAACTTTGCCTTCACTAAAGCTGCTAAATGGACCATTTTGCGGGCAACCCTATCTTTTTATGTTGGTTTTCTCAGCTGTAAATTCGACCTAACAATTGTCTGTTTTTAAAACAAGAACACATAAAAAGTATATATAAATGACTAGATGACCTCCAAGGTCCCTTCCAACTTCATCATCATCATCATCATCATCATCATCATCATCATCATCATCATCATCATCATCAAATACTTTTAATGAATTAGCACAATAAAATATAGGGTAGTTACAACAAAAGCTGTACTCTAGTACAGAAAAGGTCTGTTGTAAGAGACACTATATGTTGCTCATTGGCTATATCTGAGGGGCCTAGATTGAAAAGTGGGGGACATCTCCTGAATCTCTCTAGGTCAACTTCTCAGTAATTAGACAAACATTTAAGTCTAGAAAATTTCTTCCTTCCCCAGAATCATAAAACTGATGCTTAATGTCATCCATTTTACTTTATATACCTGTTTTATGTGATACACAGAAAAATATTCAGTGATTAAATATAGAAATACATTCATATTCAAAGGAAAACAAGGCGGAAGAGTAGATATGAAGCAGCAAAAGGTATTCCAGATTTTTTTGATTGTCAATTTTCCATGAAAGAAAGGTGAAAGGAAAAGGCCCCAGGAACTATATTTTTCAGTAATCAGGGCAAAAATGGATAAGATTTGCCATGAAAACATCCTCTTATCTCGGAGTCAAACTATATAATATGATACAAGATAGTAAGATTTTCAGTGTTTAATATTTATTTATTTATTTATTTACTTTGCCTCCCATCTTGTTTTAGAACAAAATCTGGATGGCTAATATTTGATAAAAGCAGCTGAGTTGGATCAAAGAAGCAGTATCAAGAGAGACAACTAAATTTTCAGGCTGTGTAAGGGAGCAGAATCAAGAGAAATGAACTAACTTATCTGTAGAAAGCATGACCTTCATCTGCGCAAACGTGTCTTTGTTTAAAGGAACAAGCAGTTTGTTTTCACCAAAGGAATAGGAAATGATAAGTTTGACGATATGCATTTCATTTCAACAAACAAGCTTGTGTCTATATACTGTCATTCCAAATTTGCATAGCAATTTATAACAGCTGCTAATCTGCCTCAAAAATGAAGGATTAAATGTTTTAGCTGTCACTTGGTGCAAAAATTATGCCTGATCCAAAATGCTCATGGAATCAATCGAATACACAGAAGTTGCATTCATATGCACCAAGAATTCTTTTTATTGTTTGCAAATATAACCAGATGCTTCACAAAGCAAAATGCTGGCATTAAAAAAAAAGTAACGTTAGAATGTATGTTTTTGCAAAAAATATATTCAACAATTGCAATCTTGGTTTTGAGGAATCTGGGTGAACCTTAGTGGAGACTAAACAAATATGCAACCAAAATGCCAATATTCTTGGTTCTGAACTCCTAGAGACTACAGCAATAAACTGGCACACCCGTTCACATCCTTGCACCTTGAAAAGTGATTGTGATCAATCAATTTGTTTCCCAAGCCTCCAGAGGCACATGACCTTAATTTAGCTTTGAAATATGACCTACTGCAGCTGACAGGCCCAGATTATGCTACTTCCGATCTGTGTCCTTCTAACCTTCTCAAATGTAACTCTAGAACTGCACTGGTATGTTTTCTGCAGGAAGAGGAACTTCCAGATGGAATCATGCCGAATAGCTTTAAGGTCGTTGGGAACTCGGGGCCTGGGGGATATGGGCGAGAGTCTTAAAAGCAATCTGAGGTCCTGGCAATAGAGAGGAATCAAATTTATTTAAGGAACTTTGATGGAGATTGGTCATAAATATGAAAATACATTTTTCTGGAAGTAATCCCATCTGGTTAAGTTTTAATATGTCTTGTCTTTCAATTACATGTTAGCCTAGGGATTTTGAAAACACAGCCTCATATTTGGATAAGAATGTCCAAGTCTGAATCACTGAAATTGTCAAGCAGACCCAAGTGGAAAAAAATAGCGTAAATTTCATGAAAAATCTAACAATAGTAAGAGTCACTGTGCTTCTTAGTATTCATATGTTTTGACAAACAAGACATAATATTTTAAATTATTTCAATCTGTTTGATTCTCATTCTGAAATGTTGAAGCCTCTTGAAAGTTTCACAGAAGGACAGGCTATAAAAACATGTTACATATTTCAAGTGGGAAGATTCAAATATTAACTAGTAAATATTTTATAAGGTCAAGATCATGTTTTCCTGATAGTTGTAAATAAAATAAAGTAATAAATGTAGTAAATTACATGTAATGCAATGTGTATAGTGAAGAAAAAGGCCAAGGGCCCTTGATTAAAATGATCTATTCAGAATGTCAGCCACTTAACTCTTTAACAACCTCAGATTATATATATATATATATACTGTCCAACAAAATAGCTGCCTTCCTCAACTACTGAACAAGGAAAAGAAAGTATGACACATTGATCTGAAATTTGAATTGATTCCATTTTAGGTATATTTCCCAACTTAAACGAATCACAGTGAACATTCTTGAACACCCTGGGAATACAGAGATTAAAATGTGTGCATTCCCATAGTAAATGATTTCTGGCAATAATTCAGGGGTTTGAGCAGTCCTGATGTATCGAAAGAATGATACACTTTCAGTAATGCTAACAAACCAGTTTCAGTTTTACCCTCAGCCTTAGCATCTCAGTGGGTAATTTCAACCAGTTTACCCTCTCACAGCCTAACCTGTCTCAAGGAATTGTTGTGGGCAAACTGGACAAGATAATGTGAGGAAGATGATCTCTCTGTCTCTCTCTCTCTCTCTCTCTCTCTCTCTCTCTCTCTCTCTCTCTCTCTCTCTCTCTCTCTCATACACACACACACACACACACACACACACGAACACCATTTTGAACACAACAAATGGGATGTAGAATTAGCAAACAAAATAGGATACTTCTGTCAGATCACAAGGCCTCTGAACAAGACAAATATTATCCAAGTGGGGGGAAAAGTCATTCCCTCCCCCGTTTACCTGTGTTCTGTTGGGTACTGGTTTTCCGGCATTATCTTTGGCATCTGGATAGGCTGATGAGGTGGTCGAGGTATAGCAAAGGGTTGCTGCCTTGGTTCCTGAAGAGGATGAGGGGTGGGAGGGGGAGGAGGGGCACCCTGCAAAGGGCCTGCTGGGCTAACATGTGCAGAAGTCTGCACAGGTGTGGTGGGCAGAGGTGGGGGCGGAAGGGCGCCACTCTGAAGTGCAGGTGAAGCTGGGGCAGTGGGTGGAGTTAATGGCTTGAACCCAGTGGGGGGCTTCCTATCATAGGCACTGTTCAGAGAGCAGAGGAAAAAAAGAAGAGAAAAGAAGCACAATTTAAAACAGGCAGGAACCATTTACTCAGCTTCAGCTTCAAGTCCTTGACAGTTGAGGATTGTTTGCATTTCATGGTTGTCAGGAAGTTAACAGTTAAGGCTGATCACAGGCCCAAGGGAATCTTTGTACTTCAAGCAAGCGACAAACAGGCTGAGTCATAGGGCTCATTTTAAAACACTTCTCTCACAATTTTCTTAGACATAATTGTAGCTTCCGATTGTGTGCATTCTTTTCTTTCCTACGGAAAAAAGCCCAAAGTGCCTTCCCTTCCCCTTTGTCCCCACCTCAAATAATTAAGAACCAATTCTAATCAGGAGAGCAAACAGGACCGATACCAGTCATTCTGCAGGTTGCCCGGGTGTATTTCCTATCCCCCCCGCCCAACATGACCATGCACTCATATACACTCATGTGTGAAAGTCTTGCAATTACTTGCAAAAAATAAAGGCAATTTAAACATGTGGCAATGTACAGAGCCATTGCTATCAGTATGAACAAGAGTGCTAGGGAAATTAGCTATTAAACCAGTAAATATTGAAATTATTTCTTGGGTTATAGTAGCTCTCCCTAGCTTAATGGCTTTTAAAAGTGTTTAATGCTACTTTGGCATCTGCCACTAACATACCTGAAGAGCACTAGGTTGAAGGATGCTATTTTAGAATATCAGAAGCACCATGTCAGAACTTACAACAATTTGGGGGTGGATGATGTTCCAAAAAGGCATAAGGTTAACAATGTAAACAATTCAGGGTACAGAATAGAGTTGTTACAATTACTCCCCCATCGAAACAGCTTCCCATTACTTAAGCTATCTGATTTGAGTTATACTGCATTGGAAGAGGCACGAAGGCCATAGGAATCCAAATCTATGCCCAGTGCCTTACAGCTTAGCATAGGCACTAATATCAAGTTGCAAATAGCTTTCCAGGTAAATAATTAAGCTTGTAAGGTTTCAGGAACAGCTCCCCTGGGAGGTGACCTGTCTTGCCAAAGTAGTGGTTTCAATTTGCAAGATAAAAAGGTCTGAGTCTACTGTCTGCAGATTTCCCCCCAGAAATCAACTAATTCAATGTTAAGTTATAATAATTATCTTTCAATTATGCAAGCATACAAAAAATACTATCATGGGGCCATCTTGTCAAAGCAGTACCAATACCATTTTTTATTTTCCTGATCCAACTCTCTTTCAAATGTTTTTAATCGGTTGTTGATTAAACTGTTGATGTAATTGATTAATATTTTTAATCAATGGATGGAATTTCTTTGATTATTCAAATGGGTCTGATTCAGTTTCTAGGCACTCTCAATCATTTAACAGTGTTACTTTTGCAAACTGATTCTACATACCAATAATTGTAGAGGCACTTTTCTCCATAGTTAGCACAGAGCACTTGCTCATGACTACAGGTGGACAGCTCTGAAGATGGGCTATGCAGTTCTCTCTTAATCTTAGCTGGTGGTGGCGCATGAAATACCACTGGATTAAAAACAATGGAAGAGAATCAACACGTGTGTCATAAAATAGCTACATAGTTTATAATTTAAATTCCTATAGTTATCATCACATACAAACAACCAGATGTTACTTATAGGTCAGTGGTGGCGAACCTATGGCACGGGTGCCAGAGGTGGCACTCGGAGCCCTCTATGTAAGCACCCACGCCGTCACCCCAGTCCTAGGCCTCAGCTGGGTTTTATAAAACCTTTTCGCTTTAGGCCTCTGTTGCTGTGTGCAAAAAAAAAAAAAGGTTCAATCAATCAGTCAATTTCAACTTCTTGCGGGGGAAAAAAAGATCTTGCAAAGTTGGAATTGATTGATTGAACTTTTTAGTCCCACCCAGTCTGCCGTTACCACCACAGCCACGCCCACCCAATGGACCACACCCACCCAATGGGCCACACCCACCCGGCACCCGACGATGCATAAGTGGGTTTTGGGTTGCAGTTTGGGCACTCGGTCTCTAAAAGGTTCGCCATCACTGTTATAGGTCCTGAGTTACAGCATATATAGTATATCTTATATTCTTACTTTAAAATTACTTTAGAATTAGAATCTTACAGGAGTGCACATTTTAGTTTCTGTAATTATAAATGACATAACATTTCTTCATGTTAACACCCACAAAGAAAAAAAAAGTGCTGAGTAGCAGCAAACAGATCTAGTTGCAGCAGCAATATGAAAGGAAATAGGGGGGGAGGGAATAAGGCTACTAATAAGAATTAGGTTGGCAATTGTCCAGAATAAAAAAGATTTTTGACTTCTCATTCCTGAAGTTAGTTCTGATATTGCTCAAGTTAAGAAAAAAGGAAACCAAGATCACAGGATTGTGAACACAAGAGAATTTGGAATATGACAGTGTACGCTTTGACACTACAGTTAAAAGCAAATTTGGAATGAAATTTCAGTAGAACCATGGAGTTCAAACATTTTTTCTTTCTAATGCCAATCCAGCTTCTCAACACAAAGCACAAACTGAGTACTACTAGAAAATAACACCATGCTTGACTGCAGCTGAGTATTGGAGGAAAAGATTAATAGTGGAAAACAATGGATTGAATAAACGCACTTTGAACAATTTATGCAAAATATTAAGCTCTAACCTAACAATGAAAAGGAAAATATGTTAAATCCACAAATTCCAGTTCTCATAAATAACACTTTATTAGGCACACGGATTTCTGAGATCACTGTAGGTATGTGTGCATACATTTTTTAAAAACAAACAAACATATGGCTGCTTATCTCACAGAAAATGACTGGGTGGCATACAACCAACAATTAAAACAATGCCACAGCTGTTTAAAACTTAAAAAAAATGAAAGGAGGATTGTGGGAGAGGAACATTCAATTAAACACAGTATAACCATTGCACAGGGTGCCCTGAATGCAATATATGTGTCTTTATGCGGATGTAACAAAACACTGTGGAAATGCCAGGAGACCTAACTGATTTGAGTAAGTGCCTCATTTGCCACGGAAAGGAAGAAAGATGCTGGCAACTGCATCTTTCAAATAAGGTATCCTGACATTCCCACATACCTCTGAGAGGGAATTATTTTTCACGGCATTGACATTTCTAAGCAAGATTTGACAAGAGCAATAATCTATCTATGCCAAGTCTGGGAGATCAATTTCAAAGTAGGAAATTACCTCATTAGGAAGAAACACCTTGCTTCAATACTAGTCATGACAACTCCCAGATTAACGGGTTCTAAAAATACACAGCTCTGAATTCAACAAAAGTTTCCATGGGATCAGGTTTTTTGAAAAGTACTTTGAGCATGCAGATCACTACATGGACAATGATATTTTAACGCTGTATTATTACACAAGACAGTGTGAGTGCCAATGCAAGTTGCATAAATAGTTTCTTTATACTAAAACTGCATCAACAAAAAGCAGGCACGGTAAAATCTATTCTGATAGTTACTAAACCAGGATTATGTGGATTCAGCAACACTGCCAAGTCAAACTGGCAAGGTCCATACTGTTTGTAGCAAAGCCTCTGTCAACAAAGGAGATAATTTGTTCTCATAGGGGATCAGATTCTTTATTTTAGCAGGTGGCTATTTAAACAATGTATTGATGTCTACTGTGTATTAAACATATTGTTGTTCTGTTGGTGCTTGCTTTCCCCTACTTATCATCTATAGCATAGCAAAGATGCTCCTATTGGGCAGCATGAGATCATGTGTTTGGGCATACCGATAAAGAGTAGATGACCTTTACAGTATGTTTCTTTCAGGTTAAGCCCTTTTAAGTACAGGTTTATACTGGGGTGGTGTTTTGGGTTTTTTGGGAAACATTCCCACCTAGGCAAGTGTACTGTACGCTTGAAGAAGTGTAAACTGGATCATGTATACAGCCGCAATCTATGTCTGGAAGATATTTTTGAACCCACATAGATTGCAGAGTTTGATATTATGTAGCTTTATTTATGAGGTGCCAGTGAATACATCTCACTTCCTAAAGGTGCTATTCTCCAGATGCTTTGAACTTCAATTCTCATCAGTCTTAGTTATTAAGGAAACCAACCCCAATCCCCAGGAAAACATCAGATTTGCCATCATGTTGGATAAGAAATTGTTGATTTAGATGCATTACACCGTAAGTAATTTTAGGCTAACAACAGCTCTAGACTAGAACAATAGCCTTTTTGTTTCAAGGAAGGCTCTTAAGTGCAAACGTTTATAGCTACAATACAAAACAAGATGGAAAAGGAACATGCCTAGTTAGATTGATGCCAGAAATTAGCAGAGGACATGTGAGTCTTGCCTGCTTCTTCTCAACGCAAGTTAGCATTTGGCAAGCACTCATGGAAAGATGATGCACATAGCATCTCTGACTATTCATAATTTATATGCTGATCAGCTGTACTCTGCCATTTAAGTCCAACTGGGATTTGTTTATGCACCAATCTGAACACACCCTGAAAAACTAACATTAAGTGTGGGGGGAACCAAAGAAGGCATTTCGAGGTTTGACCATTGCCTGGATCATAGCAAAGGGGTAAATGATATTTAGGACCATGGGGAAGGGAGGTTGCCAGGGAGAACAGTCCAATGTAATTACTTCCATACCAATATTATCAAAGTATCTCAAGAAAATACTCATACACAAAACCCAAGATTCAGCTATGTTATCACACATCAGTTCTCCAGCACTAGCTTCATTATGATTCCAATAGTTGCTTTTGATCTTAGTGGCTCTCCTCATTTCATACCAGAGCTAATTATCCTTAGAGGAACTTGTCCTCAATGCTCCTCCCACGTTTGGAGAACAACTACATGGCAGATTTATTGTGGTACTGGAAAAAGCCTGGAGCCAAGAATGAATTGATCAAGCATCTAGCTGGATACATTTCAAAGTGGAACTAATGCTGTTTTTTTCTCTCACAAGAAAAAAATGTTTTACCTGAAATGTTGGTTCAGCAAAAGGGAAAAAAACACACTACATAGTACCCACCGGTATGTAGTAATCAGTCTATTAAACTACCTAACTCAGTATTGTATATATGGAATGGGTTCACGTGTTACACTACCACACCAGAAGATTTGCTGTAAACACAGCTAATATGGTTTATAAAATATGAGTCGTGGTTTACCTCACGTTGCAGCCTAAGCAGTTTTGATTTATTCAACAAACCATTGTTAAGTAAGATTTAACACAGGAGAGGACAAGGCTATAATTTTGGAGTGGCACCAAAGGCCACAGGAAGCAAGGGAATGCCATAGCTATAAGAGACAGGACTGAGATTTTTGGCCTTCTTTCAGGGATTGCTTTTGAAAATTAAAAACAGATAGGCTAATCTAATAGATATTCTAATCTATTAGAATTGCCCATGTCAATTCTAATTTGTAGAAAACCATCT